>NW_027362764.1:816595806-816856436 GCF_046119375.1 Phyllobates terribilis | reverse complement strand
CTTGCCCGGGTCTGGCCTGTGGGGGGGGCGGCGGCTTTGCCCGGGTCTGGCCTGTGGGAGTGGGGCCTTGCTCGGGTCTGGCCTGTGGAGTGGGCCTTGCTCGGGTCTGGCCTGTGGGAGTGGGGCCTTGCTCGGGTCTGGCCTGTGGGAGTGGGGCCTTGCTCGGGTCTGGCCTGTGGGAGGGCGGCCTTGCCCGGGTCTGGCCTGTGGGAGGGCGGCCTTGCCCGGGTCTGGCCTGTGGAAGTGGGGCCTTGCCGGGGTCTGGCCTGTGAGAGTGGGACCTTGCCCGGGTCTGACCTGTGGATGTGGGGCCTTGCTCGGGTCTGGCCTGTGGGAGGGCGGCCTTGCCCGGTTCTGGCCTGTGGGAGGGCGGCCTTGCCCGGGTCTAGCCTGTGCGAGGACGGCCTTGCCCGGGTCTGGCCTGTGCGAGGGCGGCCTTGCCCGGGTCTGGCCTGTGCGAGGGCGGCCTTGCCCGGGTCTGGCCTGTGGGAGGGCGGCCTTGCCCGGGTCTGGCCTGTGGGAGGGCGGCCTTGCCCGGGTCTGGCCTGTGGGAGGGCGGCCTTGCCCGGGTCTGGCCTGTGGGAGGGCGGCCATGCCCGGGTCTGGCCTGTGGGAGGGCGGCCTTGCCCGGGTCTGGCCTGTGGGAGGGCGGCCTTGCCCGGGTCTGGCCTGTGGGAGTGGGGCCTTGCCCGCGTCAGACCTGTGGAAGTGGGGCTTTGCCCGGGTCTGACCTGTGGAAGTGGGGCCTTGCCCGGGTCTGGCCTGTGGGGGGGCAGCCTTGTCCGGGTCTGGCCTGTGGGAGTGGGGCCTTGCCCGGGTCTGGCCTGTGGGAGTGGGGCCTTGCCCGCGTCTGACCTGTGGAAGTGGGGCTTTGCCCGGGTCTGACCTGTGGAAGTGGGGCCTTGCCCGGGTCTGGCCTGTGGGGGGGCAGCCTTGCCCGGGTCTGACCTGTGGGAGTGGGGCCTTGCCCGGGTCTGGCCTGTGGGGGGGGGGCGGCGGCTTTGCCCGGGTCTGGCCTGCGGGAGGGCGGCCTTGCCCGGGTCTGGCTGCGGGAGGGCGGCCTTGCCCGGGTCTGGCCTGCGGGAGGGCGGCCTTGCCCGGGTCTGGCCTGCGGGAGGGCGGCCTTGCCCGGGGTCTGGCCTGCGGGAGGGCGGCCTTGCCCGGGTCTGGCCTGCGGGAGGGCGGCCTTGCCCGGGTCTGGCCTGCGGGAGGGGCGGCCTTGCCCGGGTCTGGCCTGCGGGAGGGCGGCCTTGCCCGGGTCTGGCCTGCGGGAGGGCGGCCTTGCCCGGGTCTGGCCTGCGGAAGTGGGGCCTTGCCCGGGTCTGGCCTGCGGGAGTGGGGCCTTGCCCGGGTCTGGCCTGCGGGAGTGGGGCCTTGCCCGGGTCTGACCTGCGGGAGTGGGGCCTTGCCCGGGTCTGACCTGCGGAAGTGGGGCCTTGCCCGGGTCTGACCTGCGGACGTGGGGTCTTGCCCGGGTCTGGCCTGTGGGGGACAGCCTTGCCCGGGTCTGACTTGTGGGAGTGGGGCCTTGCCCGGGTCTGGCCTGTGGGGGGGGCGGCGGCTTTGCCCGGGTCTGGCCTGTGGGAGTGGGGCCTTGCTCGGGTCTGGCCTGTGGGAGTGGGGCCTTGCTCGGGTCTGGCCTGTGGGAGTGGGGCCTTGCTCGGGTCTGGCCTGTGGGAGTGGGGCCTTGCTCGGGTCTGGCCTGTGGGAGGGCGGCCTTGCCCGGGTCTGGCCTGTGGGAGGGCGGCCTTGCCCGGGTCTGGCCTGTGGAAGTGGGGCCTTGCCCGGGTCTGGCCTGTGAGAGTGGGACCTTGCCCGGGTCTGACCTGTGGATGTGGGGCCTTGCTCGGGTCTGGCCTGTGGGAGGGCGGCCTTGCCCGGTTCTGGCCTGTGGGAGGGCGGCCTTGCCCGGGTCTAGCCTGTGCGAGGACGGCCTTGCCCGGGTCTGGCCTGTGCGAGGGCGGCCTTGCCCGGGTCTGGCCTGTGCGAGGGGCGGCCTTGCCCGGGTCTGGCCTGTGGGAGGGCGGCCTTGCCCGGGTCTGGCCTGTGGGAGGGCGGCCTTGCTCGGGTCTGGCCTGTGGGAGGGCGGCCTTGCCCGGGTCTGGCCTGTGGGAGGGCGGCCTTGCCCGGGTCTGGCCTGTGGAAGTGGGGCCTTGCCCGGGTCTGGCCTGTGAGAGTGGGACCTTGCCCGGGTCTGACCTGTGGATGTGGGGCCTTGCCCGGGTCTGGCCTGTGGGAGGGTGGCCTTGCCCGGGTCTGGCCTGTGCGAGGACGGCCTTGCCCGGGTCTAGCCTGTGCGAGGACGGCCTTGCCCGGGTCTGGCCTTTGGGAGGGCGGCCTTGCCCGGGTCTGGCCTGTGGGAGGGCGCCCTTGCCCGGGTCTGGCCTGTGGGAGGGCGGCCTTGCCCGGGTGTGGCCTGTGGGAGGGCGGCCTTGCCCGGGTGTGGCCTGTGGGAGGGCGGCCTTGCCCGGGTGTGGCCTGTGGGAGGGCGGCCTTGCCCGGGTGTGGCCTGTGGGAGGGCGGCCTTGCCCGGGTGTGGCCTGTGGGAGGGCGGCCTTGCCCGGGTCTGGCCTGTGGGAGGGCGGCCTTGCCCGGGTCTGGCCTGTGGGAGGGCGGCCTTGCCCGGGTCTGGCCTGTGGGAGGGCGGCCTTGCCCGGGTCTGGCCTGTGGGAGGGCGGCCTTGCCCGGGTCTGGCCTGTGGGAGTGGGGCCTTGCCCGCGTCAGACCTGTGGAAGTGGGGCTTTGCCCGGGTCTGACCTGTGGAAGTGGGGCCTTGCCCGGGTCTGGCCTGTGGGGGGGCAGCCTTGTCCGGGTCTGGCCTGTGGGAGTGGGGCCTTGCCCGGGTCTGGCCTGTGGGAGTGGGGCCTTGCCCGCGTCTGACCTGTGGAAGTGGGGCTTTGCCCGGGTCTGACCTGTGGAAGTGGGGCCTTGCCCGGGTCTGGCCTGTGGGGGGGCAGCCTTGCCCGGGTCTGACCTGTGGGAGTGGGGCCTTGCCCGGGTCTGGCCTGTGGGGGGGGGGGGCGGCGGCTTTGCTCAGGTCTGGCCTGTGGGAGTGGGGCCTTGCCCGGGTCCGGCCTGTGGGAGTGGGGCCTTGCCCGGGTCCGGCCTGTGGAAGTGGGGCCTTGCCCGGGTCTTGCCTGTGGGAGTGGGGCCTTGCCTGGGTCTGGGTTGGGGGGCTGTGACGAAACAGCTTATCTTAATCAGTCAGACATCTAGGTTAGTTAAGCCAAGAGAAATACACTATTGTTTTTGTGTTGACTCGTGAATGTATGTGTATTTCTGTAGCTGGTCAAGAAGGACATACTATTATATGTATAAACCTGAATATTGACTTCTCTTGGTTATGAAACAATGATGCTTGTTACAATGTGTAGTGCGGCGGTGTTCACACTGTGCAGTAATGAGGTAGTGACCCAGGAAAAGTTCAAATCAAATTCTCCAGAAAATTCACAAAGTAACGGTAATGGGCATCCTCTGGGTCGCAGCCGGGCCGTCAAAGTACAGTTCATTTCCAGATCTGTTGCCGTGGGTGACTGCACCGCGGTATCAGTCTGAGGTGCGTCAGAGTTTGCCTTCTTGGGCTCGGTGTTCCTGTCACACAGGCCTCTATAGCACAGAGCCTCCAGCTTGCAAACACAAAACTGACACACCCAAAACTTTGCTGCAGGTTTTTAAATGAAAACTGTGGACATGAGCCACTTGGTGACCCAGCTGGAGGGAGTGGACCGCCCCACTGCCATCCTGTAGTTCACTTCAAAAATAAAAGCCCATGCCGGGTTTTACTAAATTTGCCTTGGTCAAATACGGTAGCCTGACCAAGTCCAAACCATATGCTTCTATGAGCATTCTGGGGGATAAATACCGTCCCTAGCATATAATTCCCCTCACTGCCTCACATATGCTCATTGCATATTGTACTAAAGCCAACTAGATGTTGATTTACAAGAGCCCCCTGCTATACCAACTATGTAAATTGATTAAATGCACAAACAATGAGACCTAAGCCCTGTGGAGTAATACTCTCCCTAATCTTTGACCTGTGGATGTGTACTTGAAAGGACAATTGTAACTATTTAAGGGACATGTGCTTCTGTAGCAGGGAGATTTTAAAGAGAGAATCAAAGATCACACAGATTCTTCAGGACATCAGCTTTGTAGCATGGCTCAATCCAGAGAGACACAGATTTGGATTCTACATGATTCTGGCCTAAGGGTATACGGCCCTGACTGGAAGGATACAGATCTGCCCCATTGACCATCAGAGAGACCATGGATACATTTGTGGAGACCAGGTTGGGACAATGGTCACCTGGCCCCATGGATATGGTTGTTTGGGGTTGCCAGGTGGGTTGCCTGGAACCCATGGAGACATTCGGATAATCCAGATTGGGACCCGCCGATCATCTGGCCCCATGGAAACTCTCGGAGAGGTCAGGGTGGGACCCTCGGGTCTACTGGCCTTGTACCTCGGTGGACAGTCAGCTTCCTAAACTTGCTGTTACCTCCTTTCTGTGGGGGCCCGCCAGAAGCGGGGGGCCACTGGTTGAGGTAGTCAGACCTGGAAGTCCCAAAGTCGCAGCTGTTCTATCCCAGGCGGGCGGAGTGGAAGGGTGAGACTGTGTAATTTTGCGCCATCTTGGGTATTTGCTGGGACTGTTCTGTGTTTATTGTCCGCTTTGTGGTTCAGTAATGTATTGCTGCACTGTTTTACCCTCACCCTGTGTTGTGTGAGTATCGTCATGCCCACGGAAGACCCCGGGTCTTCACAGGGGCCTTGCCCAGGTCTCTCCTATGTTTGTGTGTGTGGGGAGGCCTTGCCCTCGTCTGGCCTGTGTGTGTGGGGGGGGAGGCTTTGCCCTGGTCTGGTCTGTGGGGGGCGGGGCTTTGCCCTGGTCTGGTCTGTGGGGGGCGGGGCTTTGCCCTGGTCTGGCCTGTGGGGGGGACGGGGCTTTGCCCTGGTCTGGCCTGTGGGGGGGATGGGGCTTTGGTCTGGCCTGTGGGGGGCGGGGCTTTGCCGTGGTCTGGCCTGTGGGGGGGGGGGGCTTTGCCCTGGTCTGGCCTGTGGGGGGGCGGGGCTTTGCCCTGATCTGGCCTGTGGGGGGGCGGGGCTTGGTCTGGCCTGTGTGGGGCTTTGCCATGGTCTGGCCTGTGGGGGGGGTGGGGCTTTGCCATGGTCTGGCCTGTGGGGGGGGGGGGCTTTGCCCTGGTCTGGCCTGTGGGGGGGCGGGGCTTTGCCCTGATCTGGCCTGTGGGGGGGCGGGGCTTGGTCTGGCCTGTGTGGGGCTTTGCCATGGTCTGGCCTGTCGGGGGGGGCGGGGCTTTGCCCTGGTCTGGCCTGTGGGGGGGGCGGGGCTTTGCCCGGGTCTGGCCTGTGGGGGGGGCGGGGCTTTGCCCTTGTCTGGCCTGTGAGGGGGCGGGGCTTTGCCCTGGTTTGGCCTGTGGGGGGGCGGGCTTTGCCCTGGTTTGGCCTGTGGGGGGCGGGGCTTTGCCCTGGGTTGGCCTGTGGGAGGGCGGGGCTTTGCCCTGGGTTGGCCTGTGGGGGGGGCGGGGCTTTGCCATGGTCTGGCCTGTGGGGGGGCGGGGCTTTGCCCTGGTCTGGCCTGTGGGGGGGCGGGGCTTTGCCCTGGGTTGGCCTGTGGGAGGGCGGGGCTTTGCCCTGGTCTGGCCTGTGGGGGGCGGGGCTTTGCCCTGGGTTGGCCTGTGGGAGGGCGGGGCTTCGCCCTGGTCTGGCCTGTGAGGGGCGGGGCTTTGCCCTGGTCTGGCCTGTGGGGGGGCGGGGCTTTGCCCTGGTCTGGCCTGTGAGGGGCGGGGCTTTGCCCTGGTCTGGCCTGTGGGGGGGCGGGGCTTTGCCCTGGTCTGGCCTGTGGGGCTTTGCCCTGGTCTGGCCTGTTAGGGGGCGGGGCTTTGCCCTGGTCTGGCCTGTTAGGGGGCGGGGCTTTGCCCTGGTCTGGCCTGTGGGGGGCGGGGCTTTGCCCTGGTCTGGCCTGTGGGGGGGGGCTTTGCCCTGGTCTGGCCTGTGGGGGGGGGCTTTGCCCTGGTCTGGCCTGTGGGGGGGGGGGGCTTTGCCCTGGTCTGGCCTGTGAGGGGGCGGGGCTTTGCCCTGGTCTGGCCTGTGAGGGGGCGGGGCTTTGCCCTGGTCTGGCCTTTTAAGGGACGGGGCTTTGCCCTGGTCTGGCCTGTGAGGGGGCGGGGCTTTGCCCTGGTCTGGCCTGTGAGGGGCGGGGCTTTGCCCTGGTCTGGCCTGTGGGGGGGCGGGGCTTTGCCCTGGTCTGGCCTGTGGGGCTTTGCCCTGGTCTGGCCTGTTAGGGGGCGGGGCTTTGCCCTGGTCTGGCCTGTTAGGGGGCGGGGCTTTGCCCTGGTCTGGCCTGTGGGGGGCGGGGCTTTGCCCTGGTCTGGCCTGTGGGGGGGGGGCTTTGCCCTGGTCTGGCCTGTGGGGGGGGGCTTTGCCCTGGTCTGGCCTGTGGGGGGGGGGGCTTTGCCCTGGTCTGGCCTGTGAGGGGGCGGGGCTTTGCCCTGGTCTGGCCTGTGAGGGGGCGGGGCTTTGCCCTGGTCTGGCCTTTTAAGGGACGGGGCTTTGCCCTGGTCTGGCCTGTGAGGGGGCGGGGCTTTGCCCTGGTCTGGCCTGTGGGGGGGGGCTTTGCCCTGGTCTGGCCTGTGGGGGAGGGGGGCTTTGCCCTGGTCTGGCCTGTGAGGGGCGGGGCTTTGCCCTGGTCTGGCCTGTGAGGGGGCGGGGCTTTGCCCTGGTCTGGCCTGTGGGGGGCGGGGCTTTGCCCTGGTCTGGCCTGTGGGGGGCGGGGCTTTGCCCTGGTCTGGCCTGTGGGGGGGCGGGGCTTTGCCCTGGTCTGGTCGGGGTGGGGGGTCGGCACAGTCTGGCGGTGCATGGCTTGCTGTCAGTCTGTGCTCCGCGTCGTGGCCTCTCTGTACATCCCGGCTCTCCTGCTGGTGTTCGTGGCTGACGTCTCCATCGCTCTCTGATCTGGTTCTCCCTCTTCCTCCTCTGTCGCCCGTTGTGCAGTCTCAGTGTAGACGCATTGGGATATTTTCGTCTCCTTTTAATTGAATGGATTTTGTACTGGATGATTTTATTTCCTTTTTTATGATCGCAAAACGAATAACGAAAATAACCTGTGAACAAAACCTGAAGTCCAACTACTAATCCACAGTGGATGCGAAGACCCCCGGAAAAGTACCGAGTCTGCAGGGACTGTGCGGGGCCCGGATACTCCCAGTCTACACAGAGCAGGGACTGTGCGGGGCCCGGATACTCCCAGTCTACACAGAGCAGGGACTGTGCGGGGCCCGGATATTCCCAGTCTACACAGAGCAGGGACTGTGCGGGGCCCGGATATTCCCAGTCTACACAGAGCAGGGACTGTGCGGGGCCGCATACTCCCAGTCTACACAGAGCAGGGACTGTGCGGGGCCGCATACTCCCAGTCTACACAGAGCAGGGACTGTGCGGGGCCCGGATACTCCCAGTCTACACAGAGCAGGGACTGTGCGGGGCCCGGATATTCCCAGTCTACACAGAGCAGGGACTGTGCGGGGCCCGGATATTCCCAGTCTACACAGAGCAGGGACTGTGCGGGGCCGCATACTCCCAGTCTACACAGAGCAGGGACTGTGCGGGGCCGCATACTCCCAGTCTACACAGAGCAGGGACTGTGCGGGGCCCGGATACTCCCAGTCTACACAGAGCAGGGACTGTGCGGGGCCGCATACTCCCAGTCTACACAGAGCAGGGACTGTGCGGGGCCCGGATACTCCCAGTCTACACAGAGCAGGAACTGTGCGGGGCCCGGATATTCCCAGTCTACACAGAGGAGGGACTGTGCGAGTCCCGGATACTCCCAGTCTACACAGAGCAGGGACTGTGCGGGGCCCGGATACTCCCAGTCTATACAGAGCGGGGACTGTGCGGGGCCCAGATACTCCCAGTCTACACAGACCAGGGACTGTGCGGGGCCCGGATATTCCCAGTCTACACAGAGCGGGGACTGTGCGGGGCCCGGATATTCCCAGTCTACACAGAGCGGGGACTGTGCGGGGCCCAGATACTCCCAGTCTATACAGAGCGGGGACTGTGCGGGGCCCAGATACTCCCAGTCTACACAGAGCAGGGACTGTGCGGGGCCCGGATATTCCCAGTCTACACAGAGCAGGGACTGTGCGGGGCCCGGATATTCCCAGTCTACACAGAGCGGGGACTGTGCGGGGCCCAGATACTCCCAGTCTATACAGAGCGGGGACTGTGCGGGGCCCAGATACTCCCAGTCTACACAGAGCAGGGACTGTGCGGGGCCCGGATATTCCCAGTCTACACAGAGCAGGAACTGTGCGGGGCCCGGATATTCCCAGTCTACACAGAGCAGGGACTGTGCGAATCCCGGATACTCCCAGTCTACACAGAGCAGGGACTGTGCGGGGCCCGGATACTCCCAGTCTATACAGAGCGGGGACTGTGCGGGGCCCAGATACTCCCAGTCTACACAGAGCAGGGACTGTGCGGGGCCCGGATACTCCCAGTCTACACAGAGCGGGGACTGTGCGGGGCCCGGATACTCCCAGTCTACACAGAGCAGGGACTGTGCGGGGCCCGGATATTCCCAGTCTACACAGAGCAGGGACTGTGCGAGTCCCGGATACTCCCAGTCTACACAGAGCAGGGACTGTGCGGGGCCCGGATACTCCCAGTCTATACAGAGCGGGGACTGTGCGGGGCCCAGATACTCCCAGTCTACACAGAGCAGGGACTGTGCGGGGCCCGGATATTCCCAGTCTACACAGAGCAGGGACTGTGCGGGTCCCGGATACTCCCAGTCTACACAGAGCAGGGACTGTGCGGGGCCCGGATACTCCCAGTCTATACAGAGCGGGGACTGTCCGGGGCCCGGATATTCCCAGTCTACACAGAGCTGGGATTATGCGGGGCCCGGATACTCCCAGTCTACACAGAGCAGGGACAGTGCGGGGCCCGGATACTCCCAGTCTACACAGAGCAGTGACTGTGCGGGGCCCGGATATTCCCAGTCTACACAGAGCGGGGACTGTGCGGGGCCCAGATACTCCCAGTCTACACAGAGCAGGGACTGTGCGGGGCCCGGATATTCCCAGTCTACACAGAGCGGGCACTGTGCGGGGCCCGGATATTCCCAGTCTACACAGAGCAGGGACTGTGCGGGGCCCGGATATTCCCAGTCTACACAGAGCTGGGACTGTGCGGGGCCCGGATACTCCCAGTCTACACAGAGCAGGGACTGTGCGGGGTCCGGATACTCCCAGTCTACACAGAGCGGGGACTGTGCGGGGCCCGTATATTCCCAGTCTACACAGAGCAGGGACTGTGCGGGGCCCGGATATTCCCAGTCTACACAGAGCGGGGACTGTCCGGGGCCCGTATATTCCCAGTCTGCACAGAGCAGGGACTGTGCGGGGCCCGGATATTCCCAGTCTACACAGAGCGGGGACTGTGCAGGCCCGGATATTCCCAGTCTACACAGAGCGGGGACTGTGCGGGGCCCGGATACTCCCAGTCTACACAGAGCTGGGACTGTGCGGGACCCGTATATTCCCAGTCTACACAGAGCGGGGACTGTGCGGGGCCCGGATATTCCCAGTCTACACAGAGCGGGGACTGTGCGGGGCCCGGATATTCCCAGTCTACACAGAGCGGGGACTGTGCGGGGCCCGGATATTCCCAGTCTACACAGAGCGGGGACTGTGCGGGGCCCGGATATTCCCAGTCTACACAGAGCGGGGACCGTGCGGGGCCCGGATATTCCCAGTCTACACAAAGCGGGGACCGTGCGGGGCCCGGATATTCCCAGTCTACACAGAGCGGGGACCGTGCGGGGCCCGGATATTCCCAGTCTACACAGAGCGGGAACTGTGCGGGGCCCGGATATTCCCAGTCTACACAGAGCGGGAACTGTGCGGGGCCCGGATATTCCCAGTCTACACAGAGCAGGAACTGTGCGGGGCCCGGATATTCCCAGTCTACACAGAGCGGGAACTGTGCGGGGCCCGGATATTCCCAGTCTACACAGAGCGGGAACTGTGCGGGGCCCGGATATTCCCAGTCTACACAGAGCAGGAACTGTGCGGGGCCCGGATATTCCCAGTCTACACAGAGCAGGAACTGTGCGGGGCCCGGATATTCCCAGTCTACACAGAGCAGGGACTGTGCGGGGCCCGGATATTCCCAGTCTACACAGAGCAGGCACTGTGCGGGGCCCGGATATTCCCAGTCTACACAGAGCAGGCACTGTGCGGGGCCCGGATATTCCCAGTCTACACAGAGCAGGGACTGTGCGGGGCCCGGATATTCCCAGTCTACACAGAGCAGGGACTGTGCGGGGCCCGGATATTCCCAGTCTACACAGAGCGGGCACTGTGCGGGGCCCGTATATTCCCAGTCTACACAGAGCGGGGACTGTGCGGGGCTCGGATATTCCCAGTCTACACAGAGCGGGGACTGTGCGGGGCCCGGATATTCCCAGTTTACACAGAGCGGGGACTGTGCGGCGCCCGGATATTCCCAGTCTACACAGAGCGGGGACTGTGCGAGGCCGGGATATTCCCAGTCTACACAGAGCAGGGACTGTGCGGGGCCCGGATATTCCCAGTCTACACAGAGCAGGGACTGTGCGGGGGCGGGGCTTTGCCGTGGTCTGGCCTGTGGGGGGGCGGGGCTTTGCCCTGGTCTGGCCTGTGGGGGGGCGGGGCTTTGCCCTGGTCTGGCCTGTGGGGGGCGGGGCTTTGCCCTGGTCTGGCCTGTGGGGGGGCGGGGCTTTGCCCTGGTCTGGCCTGTGGGGGGGCGGGGCTTTGCCCTGGTCTGGCCTGTTAGGGGGCGGGGCTTTGCCCTGGTCTGGCCTGTGGGGGGCGGGGCTTTGCCCTGGTCTGGCCTGTGGGGGGCGGGGCTTTGCCCTGGTCTGGCCTGTGGGGGGGGGGGCTTTGCCCTGGTCTGGCCTGTGGGGGGGGGGGCTTTGCCCTGGTCTGGCCTGTGGGGGCGTGGTGATGCCCTGGTCTGGCCTGTGAGGGGGTGGGGCTTTGCCCTGGTCTGGCCTGTGAGGGGGCGGGGCTTTGCCCTGGTCTGGCCTGTGAGGGGCGGGGCTTTGCCCTGGTCTGGCCTGTGGGGGGCGGGGCTTTGCACTGGTCTGGTCAGGGTGGGGGGGTCGGCACAGTCTGGCGGTGCATGGCTTGCTGTCAGTCTGTGCTCCGCGTCGTGGCCTCTCTGTACATCCCGGCTCTCCTGCTGGTGTTCGTGGCTGACGTCTCCATCGCTCTCTGATCTGGTTCTCCCTCTTCCTCCTCTGTCGCCCGTTGTGCAGTCTCAGTGTAGACGCATTGGGATATTTTCGTCTCCTTTTAATTGAATGGATTTTGTACTGGATGATTTTATTTCCTTTTTTATGATCGCAAAACGAATAACGAAAATAACCTGTGAACAAAACCTGAAGTCCAACTACTAATCCACAGTGGATGCGAAGACCCCCGGAAAAGTACCGAGTCTGCAGGGACTGTGCGGGGCCCGGATACTCCCAGTCTACACAGAGCAGGGACTGTGCGGGGCCCGGATATTCCTAGTCTATACAAAGCGGGGACTGTGCGGGGCCCGGATATTCCCAGTCTACACAGAGCAGGGACTGTGCGGGGCCCGGATATTCCCAGTCTACACAGAGCAGGGACTGTACGGGGCCCGGATATTCCCAGTCTACACAGAGCAGGGACTGTGCGGGGCCCGGATATTCCCAGTCTACACAGAGCAGGGACTGTGCGGGACCCGGATATTCCCAGTCTACACAGAGCGGGGACTGTGCGGGGCCCGGATATTCCCAGTCTACACAGAGCGGGGACTGTGCGGGGCCCGGATATTCCCAGTCTACACAGAGCGGGGACTGTGCGGGGCCCGGATATTCCCAGTCTACACAGAGCGGGGACTGTGCGGGGCCCGGATATTCCCAGTCTACACAGAGCGGGGACTGTGTGGGGCCCGGATATTCCCAGTCTACACAGAGCGGGGACCGTGCGGGGCCCGGATATTCCCAGTCTACACAAAGCGGGGACCGTGCGGGGCCCGGATATTCCCAGTCTACACAGAGCGGGGACCGTGCGGGGCCCGGATATTCCCAGTCTACACAGAGCGGGAACTGTGCGGGGCCCGGATATTCCCAGTCTACACAGAGCGGGAACTGTGCGGGGCCCGGATATTCCCAGTCTACACAGAGCGGGAACTGTGCGGGGCCCGGATATTCCCAGTCTACACAGAGCAGGAACTGTGCGGGGCCCGGATATTCCCAGTCTACACAGAGCAGGAACTGTGCGGGGCCCGGATATTCCCAGTCTACACAGAGCAGGAACTGTGCGGGGCCCGGATATTCCCAGTCTACACAGAGCAGGAACTGTGCGGGGCCCGGATATTCCCAGTCTACACAGAGCAGGGACTGTGCGGGGCCCGGATATTCCCAGTCTACACAGAGCAGGCACTGTGCGGGGCCCGGATATTCCCAGTCTACACAGAGCAGGCACTGTGCGGGGCCCGGATATTCCCAGTCTACACAGAGCAGGGACTGTGCGGGGCCCGGATATTCCCAGTCTACACAGAGCAGGGACTGTGCGGGGCCCGGATATTCCCAGTCTACACAGAGCGGGCACTGTGCGGGGCCCGTATATTCCCAGTCTACACAGAGCGGGGACTGTGCGGGGCTCGGATATTCCCAGTCTACACAGAGCGGGGACTGTGCGGGGCCCGGATATTCCCAGTTTACACAGAGCGGGGACTGTGCGCGCCCGGATATTCCCAGTCTACACAGAGCGGGGACTGTGCGAGGCCGGGATATTCCCAGTCTACACAGAGCGGGGACTGTGCGGGGCCCGGATATTCCCAGTCTACACAGAGCAGGGACTGTGCGGGGGCGGGGCTTTGCCGTGGTCTGGCCTGTGGGGGGGCGGGGCTTTGCCCTGGTCTGGCCTGTGGGGGGGCGGGGCTTTGCCCTGGTCTGGCTTGTGGGGGGGGGGCTTTGCCCTGGTCTGGCCTATGGGGGGGCGGGGCTTTGCCCTGGTCTGGCCTGTTAGGGGGCGGGGCTTTGCCCTGGTCTGGCCTGTGGGGGGCGGGGCTTTGCCCTGGTCTGGCCTGTGGGGGGCGGGGCTTTGCCCTGGTCTGGCCTGTGGGGGGGGAGGGGCTTTGCCCTGGTCTGGCCTGTGGGGGGGGGGGGCTTTGCCCTGGTCTGGCCTGTGGGGGCGTGGTGTTGCCCTGGTCTGGCCTGTGAGGGGGCGGGGCTTTGCCCTGGTCTGGCCTGTGAGGGGGCGGGGCTTTGCCCTGGTCTGGCCTGTGGGGGGCGGGGCTTTGCCCTGGTCTGGCCTGTGGGGGGGCGGGGCTTTGCCCTGGTCTGGCCTGTGGGGGGCGGGGCTTTGCCCTGGTCTGGTCAGGGTGGGGGGTCGGCACAGTCTGGCGGTGCATGGCTTGCTGTCAGTCTGTGCTCCGCGTCGTGGCCTCTCTGTACATCCCGGCTCTCCTGCTGGTGTTCGTGGCTGACGTCTCCATCGCTCTCTGATCTGGTTCTCCCTCTTCCTCCTCTGTCGCCCGTTGTGCAGTCTCAGTGTAGACGCATTGGGATATTTTCGTCTCCTTTTAATTGAATGGATTTTGTACTGGATGATTTTATTTCCTTTTTTATGATCGCAAAACGAATAACGAAAATAACCTGTGAACAAAACCTGAAGTCCAACTACTAATCCACAGTGGATGCGAAGACCCCCGGAAAAGTACCGAGTCTGCAGGGACTGTGCGGGGCCCGGATACTCCCAGTCTACACAGAGCAGGGACTGTGCGGGGCCCGGATACTCCCAGTCTACACAGAGCAGGGACTGTGCGGGGCCCGGATATTCCCAGTCTACACAGAGCAGGGACTGTGCGGGGCCCGGATACTCCCAGTCTATACAGAGCAGGGACTGTGCGGGGCCCGGATATTCCCAGTCTATACAAAGCGGGGACTGTGCGGGGCCCGGATATTCCCAGTCTACACAGAGCAGGGACTGTGCGGGGCCCGGATATTCCCAGTCTACACAGAGCAGGGACTGTGCGGGGCCCGGATATTCCCAGTCTACACAGAGCAGGGACTGTGCGGGGCCCGGATATTCCCAGTCTACACAGAGCGGGGACTGTGCGGGGCCCGGATACTCCCAGTCTACACAGAGCTGGGACTGTGCGGGGCCCGGATACTCCCAGTCTACACAGAGCAGGGACTGTGCGGGGCCCGGATACTCCCAGTCTACACAGAGCAGGGACTGTGCGGGGCCCGGATACTCCCAGTCTCCACAGAGCAGGAACTGTGCGGGGCCCGGATACTCCCAGTCTCCACAGAGCAGGAACTGTGCGGGGCCCGGATATTCCCAGTCTCCACAGAGCAGGAACTGTGTGGGGCCCGGATATTCCCAGTCTACACAGAGCTGGGACTGTGCGGGGCCCGGATATTCCCAGTCTACACAGAGCAGGGACTGTGCGGGGCCCGGATATTCCCAATCTATACAGAGCGGGGACTGTACGGGGCCCGGATACTCCCAGTCTACACAGAGCGGGGACTGTGCGGGGCCCGGATATTCCCAGTCTACACAGAGCGGGCACTGTGTGGGGCCCGGATATTCCCAGTCTACACAGAGCAGGGACTGTGCGGGGCCCGGATATTCCCAGTCTACACAGAGCAGGGACTGTGCGGGGCCCGGATATTCCCAGTCTACACAGAGCGGGGACTGTGCGGGGCCCGGATATTCCCAGTCTACACAGAGCAGGGACTGTGCGGGACCCGGATATTCCCAGTCTACACAGAGCGGGAACTGTGCGGGGCCCGGATATTCCCAGTCTACACACAGCGGGAACTGTGCGGGGCCCGGATATTCCCAGTCTACACAGAGCGGGAACTGTGCGGGGCCCGGATATTCCCAGTCTATACAGAGCAGGAACTGTGCGGGGCCCGGATATTCCCAGTCTACACAGAGCAGGAACTGTGCGGGGCCCGGATATTCCCAGTCTACACAGAGCAGGGACTGTGCGGGGCCCGGATATTCCCAGTCTACACAGAGCAGGGACTGTGCGGGGCCCGGATATTCCCAGTCTACACAGAGCAGGCACTGTGCGGGGCCCGGATATTCCCAGTCTACACAGAGCAGGGACTGTGCGGGGCCCGGATATTCCCAGTCTACACAGAGCAGGGACTGTGCGGGGCCCGGATATTCCCAGTCTACACAGAGCAGGGATTGTGCGGGGCCCGGATATTCCCAGTCTACACAGAGCGGGGACTGTGCGGGGCCCGGATATTCCCAGTCTACACAGAGCAGGGACTGTGCGGGACCCGGATATTCCCAGTCTACACAGAGCGGGAACTGTGCGGGGCCCGGATATTCCCAGTCTACACAGAGCGGGAACTGTGCGGGGCCCGGATATTCCCAGTCTACACAGAGCAGGAACTGTGCGGGGCCCGGATATTCCCAGTCTACACAGAGCAGGAACTGTGCGGGGCCCGGATATTCCCAGTCTACACAGAGCAGGAACTGTGCGGGGCCCGGATATTCCCAGTCTACACAGAGCAGGGACTGTGCGGGGCCCGGATATTCCCAGTCTACACAGAGCAGGGACTGTGCGGGGCTCGGATATTCCCAGTCTACACAGAGCAGGCACTGTGCGGGGCCCGGATATTCCCAGTCTACACAGAGCAGGGACTGTGCGGGGCCCGGATATTCCCAGTCTACACAGAGCAGGGACTGTGCGGGGCCCGGATATTCCCAGTCTACACAGAGCAGGGACTGTGCGGGGCCCGGATATTCCCAGTCTACACAGAGCGGGCACTGTGCGGGGCCCGTATATTCCCAGTCTACACAGAGCGGGGACTGTGCGGGGCTCGGATATTCCCAGTCTACACAGAGCGGGGACTGTGCGGGGCCCGGATATTCCCAGTCTACACAGAGCGGGGACTGTGCGGCGCCCGGATATTCCCAGTCTACACAGAGCGGGGACTGTGCGAGGCCGGGATATTCCCAGTCTACACAGAGCAGGGACTGTGCGGGGCCCGGATATTCCCAGTCTACACAGAGCAGGGACTGTGCGGGGGCGGGGCTTTGCCGTGGCCTGGCCTGTGGGGGGCGGGGCTTTGCCCTGGTCTGGCCTGTGGGGGGCGGGGATTTGCCCTGGTCTGGCCTGTGGGGGGGCGGGGCTTTGCCCTGGTCTGGCCTGTGGGGGGCGGGGCTTTGCCCTGGTCTGGCCTGTGGGGGGGGGGGGCTTTGCCCTGGTCTGGCCTGTGTGGGGGGGGGGGCTTTGCCCTAGTCTGGCCTGTGGGGGCGGGGCTTTGCCCTGGTCTGGCCTGTGGGGGGCGGGGCTTTGCCCTGGTCTGGCCTGTGGGGGGCGGGGCTTTGCCCTGGTCTGGCCTGTGGGGGGGGGGGGCTTTGCCCTGGTCTGGCCTGTGGGGGGGGGGGGCTTTGCCCTAGTCTGGCCTGTTAGGGGGCGGGGCTTTGCCCTGGTCTGGCCTGTGGGGGGCGGGTCTTTGCCCTGGTCTGGCCTGTGGGGGCGGGGCTTTGCCCTGGTCTGGCCTGTGGGGGGGGGGCTTTGCCCTGGTCTGGCCTGTGGGGGGGGGGCTTTGCCCTGGTCTGGCCTGTGGGGGGGGGGGGGCTTTGCCCTGGTCTGGCCTGTGGGGGCGTGGTTTTGCCCTGGTCTGGCCTGTGAGGGGGCGGGGCTTTGCCCTGGTCTGGCCTGTGGGGGGGGGGGGGCTTTGCCCTGGTCTGGCCTGTGGGGGGGGGGGGCTTTGCCCTGGTCTGGCCTGTGGGGGCGTAGTTTTGCCCTGGTCTGGCCTGTGAGGGGGCGGGGCTTTGCCCTGGTCTGGCCTGTGAGGGGGCGGGGCTTTGCCCTGGTCTGGCCTGTGAGGGGGCGGGGCTTTGCCCTGGTCTGGCCTTTTAAGGGACGGGGCTTTGCCCTGGTCTGGCCTGTGAGGGGGCGGGGCTTTGCGCCCTGGTCTGGCCTGTGGGGGGGGCTTTGCCCTGGTCTGGCCTGTGGGGCAGGGGGGCTTTGCCCTGGTCTGGCCTGTGAGGGGGCGGGGCTTTGCCCTGGTCTGGCCTGTGAGGGGGCGGGGCTTTGCCCTGGTCTGGCCTGTGAGGGGGCGGGGCTTTGCCCTGGTCTGGCCTTTTAAGGGACGGGGCTTTACCCTGGTCTGGCCTGTGGGGGGGGGCTTTGCCCTGGTCTGGCCTGTGGGGGAGGGGGGCTTTGCCCTGGTCTGGCCTGTGGGGGGGGGGGCTTTGCCCTGGTCTGGCCTGTGAGGGGGTGGGGCTTTGCCCTGGTCTGGCCTGTGAGGGGGCGGGGCTTTGCCCTGGTCTGGCCTGTGGGGGGCGGGGCTTTGCACTGGTCTGGTCAGGGTGGGGGGGTCGGCACAGTCTGGCGGTGCATGGCTTGCTGTCAGTCTGTGCTCCGCGTCGTGGCCTCTCTGTACATCCCGGCTCTCCTGCTGGTGTTCGTGGCTGACGTCTCCATCGCTCTCTGATCTGGTTCTCCCTCTTCCTCCTCTGTCGCCCGTTGTGCAGTCTCAGTGTAGACGCATTGGGATATTTTCGTCTCCTTTTAATTGAATGGATTTTGTACTGGATGATTTTATTTCCTTTTTTATGATCGCAAAACGAATAACGAAAATAACCTGTGAACAAAACCTGAAGTCCAACTACTAATCCACAGTGGATGCGAAGACCCCCGGAAAAGTACCGAGTCTGCAGGGACTGTGCGGGGCCCGGATACTCCCAGTCTACACAGAGCAGGAACTGTGCGGGGCCCGGATATTCCCAGTCTACACAGAGGAGGGACTGTGCGAGTCCCGGATACTCCCAGTCTACACAGAGCAGGGACTGTGCGGGGCCCGGATACTCCCAGTCTATACAGAGCAGGGACTGTGCGGGGCCCGGATATTCCCAGTCTATACAAAGCGGGACTGTGCGGGGCCCGGATATTCCCAGTCTACACAGAGCAGGGACTGTGCGGGGCCCGGATATTCCCAGTCTACACAGAGCAGGGACTGTGCGGGGCCCGGATATTCCCAGTCTACACAGAGCAGGGACTGTGCGGGGCCCGGATATTCCCAGTCTACACAGAGCGGGGACTGTGCGGGGCCCGGATACTCCCAGTCTACACAGAGCTGGGACTGTGCGGGGCCCGGATACTCCCAGTCTACACAGAGCAGGGACTGTGCGGGGCCCGGATACTCCCAGTCTACACAGAGCAGGGACTGTGCGGGGCCCGGATATTCCCAGTCTATACAGAGCGGGGACTGTGCGGGGTCCGGATATTCCCAGTCTACACAGAGCAGGGACTGTGCGGTTCCCGGATATTCCCAGTCTACACAGAGCAGGGACTGTGCGGGGCCCGGATATTCCCAGTCTACACAGAGCGGGGACAGTGCGGGGCCCGGATACTCCCAGTCTACACAGAGCTGGGACTGTGCGGGGCCCGGATACTCCCAGTCTACACAGAGCAGGGACTGTGCGGGGCCCGGATACTCCCAGTCTACACAGAGCAGGGACTGTGCGGGGCCCGGATATTCCCAGTCTACACAGAGCAGGGACTGTGCGGGGCCCGGATATTCCCAGTCTACACAGAGCAGGGACTGTGCGGGGCCCGGATACTCCCAGTCTCCACAGAGCAGGAACTGTGCGGGGCCCGGATACTCCCAGTCTCCACAGAGCAGGAACTGTGCGGGGCCCGGATATTCCCAGTCTCCACAGAGCAGGAACTGTGCGGGGCCCGGATATTCCCAGTCTACACAGAGCGGGGACTGTGCGGGGCCCGGATATTCCCAGTCTACACAGAGCGGGGACTGTGCGGGGCCCGGATATTCCCAGTCTACACAGAGCGGGGACCGTGCGGGGCCCGGATATTTTCAGTCTACACAGAGCGGGGACCGTGCTTGGCCCGGATATTCCCAGTCCACACAGAGCGGGGACTGTGCGGGGCCCAGATATTCCCAGTCTACACAGAGCGGGCACTGTGCGGGGCCCGGATATTCCCTGTCTACACAGAGCAGGGACTGTGCGGGGCCCGGATATTCCCTGTCTACACAGAGCAGGGACTGTGCGGGGCCCGGATATTCCCAGTCTACACAGAGCAGGGACTGTGCGTGGCCCGGATATTCCCAGTCCACACAGAGCGGGGACTGTGCGGGGCCCAGATATTCCCAGTCTACACAGAGCGGGCACTGTGCGGGGCCCGGATATTCCCAGTCTACACAGAGCAGGGACTGTGCGGGGACCGGATACTCCCAGTCTACACAGAGCAGGGACTGTGCGGGGCCCGGATATTCCCAGTCTACACAGAGCAGGGACTGTGCGGGGCCCGGATATTCCCAGTCTACACAGAGCTGGGACTGTGCGGGGCCCGGATACTCCCAGTCTACACAGAGCAGGGACTGTGCGGGGCCCGGATACTCCCAGTCTACACAGAGCAGGGACTGTGCGGGGCCCGGATATTCCCAGTCTACACAGAGCAGGGACTGTGCGGGGCCCGGATATTCCCAGTCTACACAGAGCAGGGACTGTGCGGGGCCCGGATATTCCCAGTCTACACAGAGCAGGGACTGTGCGGGGCCCGGATATTCCCAGTCTACACAGAGCTGGGACTGTGCGGGGCCCGGATACTCCCAGTCTCCACAGAGCAGGAACTGTGCGGGGCCCGGATATTCCCAGTCTCCACAGAGCAGGAACTGTGCGGGGCCCGGATATTCCCAGTCTACACAGAGCGGGGACTGTGCGGGGCCCGGATATTCCCTGTCTACACAGAGCGGGAACTGTGCGAGGCCCGGATATTCCCAGTCTACACAGAGCGGGGACTGTGCTGGGCCCGGATATTCCCTGTCTACACAGAGCGGGGACTGTGCGGGGCCCGGATACTCCCAGTCTACACAGAGCGGGGACTGTGCGGGGCCCGGATATTCCCAGTCTACACAGAGCGGGGACTGTGCGGGGCCTGGATATTCCCAGTCTACACAGAGCAGGCACTGTGCGGGGCCCGGATATTCCCATTCTACACAGAGCGGGCTCTGTGCGGGGCCCGGATATTCCCAGTCTACACAGAGCAGGGACTGTGCGGCGCCCGGATATTCACAGTCTACACAGAGCAGGGACTGTGCGGGGCCCGGATATTCCCAGTCTACACAGAGCGGGGACTGTGCGGGGCCCGGATATTCCCAGTCTACACAGAGCGGGGACCGTGCGGGGCCCGGATATTCCCAGTCTACACAGAGCGGGGACCGTGCGGGGCCCGGATATTCCCAGTCTACACAGAGCGGGGACCGTGCGGGGCCCGGATATTCCCAGTCTACACAGAGCGGGGACCGTGCGGGGCCCGGATATTCCCAGTCTACACAGAGCGGGGACCGTGCGGGGCCCGGATATTCCCAGTCTACACAGAGCGGGAACTGTGCGGGGCCCGGATATTCCCAGTCTACACAGAGCGGGGACTGTGCGGGGCCCGGATATTCCCAGTCTACACAGAGCGGGGACTGTGCGGGGCCCGGATATTCCCAGTCTACACAGAGCGGGGACTGTGCGGGGCCCGGATATTCCCAGTCTACACAGAGCGGGGACTGTGCGGGGCCTGGATATTCCCAGTCTATACAGAGCAGGGACCGCGCGGGGCCCAGATATTCCCAGTCTACACAGCGGGGACCGTGCGGGGCCCGGATTTCCCCAGTCTACACAGAGCGGGCACTGTGCGGGGCCCGGATATTCCCAGTCTACACAGAGCAGGGACTGTGCGGGGCCCAAATATTCCCAGTCTATACAGAGCAGGGACTGTGCGGGGCCCGGATATTCCCAGTCTACACAGAGCAGGGACTGTGCGGGCCCCGGATATTCCCAGTCTACACAGAGCGGGGACTGTGCGCGGCCCGGATATTTCCAGTCTACACAGAGCAGGGACTGTGCGGGGTCCGGTTATTCCCAGTCTACACAGAGCAGGGACTGTGCGGGCCCCGGATATTCCCAGTCTACACAGAGCGGGGACTGTGCGGGCCCCGGATATTCCCAGTCTGCACAGAGCAGGGACTGTGCGGGGCCCGGATATTCCCAGTCTGCACAGAGCAGGGACTGGTGGGTGGGGGGTTGCTGGGAAATATTCCTATAGGTTGTATATGTCTGTTCTTGGTGGGGGAGGGGCTGTATACGGGTTATCTGTCCTGTGTGAGATCCGGTCACAGCCGCTGAGGCTGAAGAATGAGAACTGTCACATCTCGCTCTACCTGTTTATTGTAGAAAACCTGCATGTCCCCTGTGTCTAGTATCAGTGCAGCCGCCGGTCACAGTCACTGGAACATTGCACCTTCTGCTCCCCTGTGTCTAGTATCAGTGCAGCCACCTGTCACAGTCACTGGGACACTGCACCTTCTGCTCCCCTGTGTCTAGTATCAGTGCAGCCGCCGGTCACAGTCACTGGAACATTGCACCTTCTGCTCCCCTGTGTCTAGTATCAGTGCAGCCGCCGGTCACAGTCACTGGGACACTGCACCTTCTGCTCCCCTGTGTCTAGTATCAGTGCAGCCGCCGATCACAGTCACTGGGACATTGCACCTTCTGCTCCCCTGTGTCTAGTATCAGTGCAGCCGGCAGTCACAGTCACTGCCCCATCCTGGTCCCCATCTTGTAGTAATGTCCCCATCCTGGTCACCATCTTGCAGTAATGTCCCCATCCTGGTCACCATCTTGTAGTAATGTGCCCATCCTGGTCCCCATTTTGTAGTAATGTTCCCATCCTGGTCACCATCTTGCAGTAATGTCACCATCTTGGTCCCCATCTTGTAGTAATGTTCCCATCCCGGTCCCCATCTTGTAGTAATGTTCCCATCCTGGTCTCCATCTTTTAGTAATGTGCCCATCCTGGTCTCCATCTTGTAGTAATGTTCCCATCCTGGTCCTTATCTTGTAGTAATGTGACCATCCTGGTCCCCGTCTTGTAGTAATGTGACCATCCTGGTCCCCGTCTTGTAGTAATGTGACCATCCTGGTCCCCGTCTTGTAGTAATGTGACCATCCTGGTCCCCGTCTTGTAGTAATGTGACCATCCTGGTCCCCGTCTTGAAGTAATGTGACCATCCTGGACCCCGTCTTGTTGTAATGTGACCATCCTGGTCCCCGTCTTGTAGTAATGTGACCATTCTGGTCCCCATCTTGTGGTAATGTGACCATTCTGGTCCCCATCTTGTAGTAATGTGCCCATCCTGGTCCCCATCTTGTAGTAATGTGCCCATCCGGGTCCCCATCTTGTAGTAATGTGCCCATCCTGGTCCCCATCTTGTAGTAATGCGCCCATCTTGTAGTAATGCGCCCATCCTGGTCCCCATCTTGTAGTAATGCGCCCATCCTGGTCCCCATCTTGTAGTAATGCGCCCATCCTGGTCCCCATCTTGTAGTAATGTGCCCATCCTGGTCCCCATCTTGTAGTAATATCCCCATCTTGTAGTAATGTTCCCATCCCGGTCCCCATCTTGTAGTAATGTTCCCATCCCGGTCCCCATCTTGTAGTAATGTTCCCATCCCGGTCCCCATCTTGTAGTAATGTTCCAATCCCGGTCCCCATCTTGTAGTAATGTTCCCATCCCAGTCCCCATCTTGTAGTAATGTTCCCATCCCGGTCCCCATCTTGTAGTAATGTTCCCATCCCGGTTCCCATCTTGTAGTAATGTTCCCATCCCGGTCCCCATCTTGTAGTAATGTTCCCATCCCGGTCCCCATCTTGTAGTAATGTTCCCATCCCGGTCCCCATCTTGTAGTAATGTTCCCATCCTGGTCCCCATCTTGTAGTAATGTTCCCATCCCGGTCCCCATCTTGTAGTAATGTTCCCATCCCGGTCCCCATCTTGTAGTAATGTTCCCATCCCGGTCCCCACCTTGTAGTAATGTTCCCATCCCGGTCCCCATCTTGTAGTAATGTGCCCATGCCGGTCCCCATCTTGTAGTAATGTGCCCATCCCGGTCCCCATCTTGTAGTAATGTGCCCATCCCGGTCCCCATCTTGTAGTAATGTTCCCATCCCGGTCCCCATCTTGTAGTAATGTTCCCATCCCGGTCCCCATCTTGTAGTAATGTTCCCATCCCGGTCCCCATCTTGTAGTAATGTTCCCATCCCGGTCCCCATCTTGTAGTAATGTTCCCATCCCGGTCCCCATCTTGTAGTAATGTTCCCATCCTGGTCCCCATCTTGTAGTAATGTTCCCATCCCGGTCCCCATCTTGTAGTAATGTTCCCATCCCGGTCCCCATCTTGTAGTAATGTTCCCATCCCGGTCCCCATCTTGTAGTAATGTTCCCATCCCGGTCCCCATCTTGTAGTAATGTTCCCATCCCGGTCCCCATCTTGTAGTAATGTTCCCATCCCGGTCCCCATCTTGTAGTAATGTTCCCATCCCGGTCCCCATCTTGTAGTAATGTTCCCATCCCGGTCCCCATCTTGTAGTAATGTTCCAAACCCGGTCCCCATCTTGTAGTAATGTTCCCATCCCGGTCCCCATCTTGTAGTAATGTTCCCATCCCGGTCCCCATCTTGTAGTAATGTTCCCATCCCGGTCCCCATCTTGTAGTAATGTTCCCATCCCGGTCCCCATCTTGTAGTAATGTTCCCAACCCGGTCCCCTTCTTGTAGTAATGTTCCCATCCCGGTCCCCATCTTGTAGTAATGTTCCCATCCCGGTCCCCATCTTGTAGTAATGTTCCCATCCCGGTCCCCATCTTGTAGTAATGTTCCCATCCCGGTCCCCATCTTGTAGTAATGTCCCCATCCCCATCTTGTAGTAATGTTCCCATCCCGGTCCCCATCTTGTAGTAATGTTCCCATCCCGGTCCCCATCTTGTAGTAATGTTCCCATCCCGGTCTCCATCTTGTAGTAATGCCCCATCCTGGTCTCCATCTTGTAGTAATGGGCCCATCCTGGTCCCCATGTTGTAGTAATGGGCCCATCCTGGTCCCCATGTTGTAGTAATGGGCCCATCCTGGTCCCCATGTTGTAGTAATGGGCCCATCCTGGTCCCCATGTTGTAGTAATGGGCCCATCCTGGTCCCCGTCTTGTAGTAATGGGCCCATCCTGGTTCCCGTCTTGTAGTAATGCCCCATCCTGGTCCCTGTCTTGTAGTAATGCGCCCATCCTGGTCCCCATCTTGTAGTAATGCGCCCATCCTGGTCCCCATCTTGTAGTAATGTGCCCATCCTGGTCCCCATCTTGTAGTAATATCCCCATCTTGTAGTAATGTTCCCATCCCGGTCCCCATCTTGTAGTAATGTCCCCATCCCCATCTTGTAGTAATGTTCCCATCCCGGTCCCCATCTTGTAGTAATGTTCCCATCCCGGTCCCCATCTTGTAGTAATGTTCCCATCCCGGTCTCCATCTTGTAGTAATGCCCCATCCTGGTCTCCATCTTGTAGTAATGCGCCCATCCTGGTCCCCATCTTGTAGTAATGTGCCCATCCTGGTCCCCATCTTGTAGTAATATCCCCATCTTGTAGTAATGTTCCCATCCCGGTCCCCATCTTGTAGTAATGTTCCCATCCCGGTCCCCATCTTGTAGTAATGTTCCAATCCCGGTCCCCATCTTGTAGTAATGTTCCCATCCCGGTCCCCATCTTGTAGTAATGTTCCCATCCCGGTCCCCATCTTGTAGTAATGTTCCCATCCCGGTCCCCATCTTGTAGTAATGTTCCCATCCCGGTCCCCATCTTGTAGTAATGTGCCCATCCCGGTCCCCTTCTTGTAGTAATGTGCCCATCCCGGTCCCCATCTTGTAGTAATGTGCCCATCCCGGTCCCCATCTTGTAGTAATGTGCCCATCCCGGTCCCCATCTTGTAGTAATGTGCCCATCCCGGTCCCCATCTTGTAGTAATGTTCCCATCCCGGTCCCCATCTTTTAGTAATGTTCCCATCCCGGTCCCCATCTTGTAGTAATGTTCCCATCCCGGTCCCCATCTTGTAGTAATGTTCCCATCCCGGTCCCTATCTTGTAGTAATGTTCCCATCCCGGTCCCCATCTTGTAGTAATGTTCCCATCCCGGTCCCCATCTTGTAGTAATGTTCCCATCCCGGTCCCCATCTTGTAGTAATGTTCCCATCCCAGTCCCCATCTTGTAGTAATGTTCCCATCACGGTTTGGCGATGCTGTACCCAACGATCTTCTAGCTGAAGGAGACTCTTCGCTTTTCCCAGAAGGCACCTGGAATATGCAAATTGCCCTCTTCAATCTTCAATCCCTGATTTGGCGATGCTTTCCAAGCAGCTGGTCCCGGCTGTACCCAACGATCTTCTAGCTGAAGGAGACTCTTCGCTTTTCCCAGAAGGCACCTGGAATATGCAAATTGCCCTCTTCAAGCTTCAATCCCTGGTTTGGCGATGCTTTACAAGCAGCTGGTCCCGGCTGTACCCAACGATCTTCTAGCTGAAGGAGACTCTTCGCTTTTCCCAGAAGGCACCTGGAATATGCAAATTGCCCTCTTCAAGCTTCAATCCCTGGTTTGGCGATGCTTTCCAAGCAGCTGGTCCCGGCTGTACCCAACGATCTTCTAGCTGAAGGAGACTCTTTGCTTTTCCCAGAAGGCACCTGGAATATGCAAATTGCCCTCTTCAAGCTTCAATCCCTGGCTTGGCGATGCTTTCCAAGCAGCTGGTCCCGGCTGTACCCAACGATCTTCTAGCTGAAGGAGACTCTTCGCTTTTCCCAGAAGGCACCTGGAATATGCAAATTGCCCTCTTCAAGCTTCAATCCCTGGCTAATGGTCAGTGCTGGTCTCTATCTGGTAGTAATGTGCCCATCCTGGTCCCAATCTTGTAGTAATGTGCCCATCCTGGTCCCCATCTTGTAGTAATGTGCCCATCCCGGTCCCCATCTTGTAGTAATGTGCCCATCCTGGTCCCCATCTTGTAGTAATGTGCCCATCCTGGTCCCCATCTTGTAGTAATTTGCCCATCCTGGTCCCCATCTTGTAGTAATGGTCAGTGCTGATCCCCGTCTTGTAGTAATGTCCAGTGCTGGTCCCCATCTTGTAGTAATGTGCCCATCCTGGACCCTATCTTGTAGTAATGGGCCCATCCTGGTCCCCATCTTGTAGTAATGTGCCCATCCTGGTCCCCATCTTGTAGTAATGGTCAGTGCTGGTCTCCATCTTGTAGTAATGTGCCCATCCTGGTCCCCATCTTGTAGTTATGTGCCCATCCTGGTCCCCATCTTGTAGTAATGTGCCCATCCTGTTCCCCATCTTGTAGTAGTGTCCCCATCCTGGTCCCCATCTTGTAGTAATGGTCAGTGCTGGTCCCCATCTTGTAATGGTCAGTGCTCGTCCCCATCTTGTAGTAATGGTCAGTGCTGGTCTCCATCTTGTAGTAATGTGCCCATCCTGGTCCCCACCTTGTAGTACTGTCCCCATCCCGGTCCCCATCTTGTAGTAACGTGCCCATCCTGGACACCATCTTGTAGTAATGTCCAGTGCTTGTCCCCATCTTGTAGTAATGGCCAGTGCTGGTCCCCACCTTGTAGTAATGTGCCCATCCTGGTCCCCACCTTGTAGTAATGTGCCCATCCTGGTCCCCATCGTGTAGTAATGGCCAGTGCTGGTCCCCATCTTGTAGTAATGTGCCCATCCTGGTCCCCACCTTGTAGTAATGTGCCCATCCTGGACCCATCTTGTAGTAATGGTCAGTGCTGCTCTCCATCTTGTAGTAATGTGCCCATCCTGGTCCCCATCTTGTAGTAATGTCCCCATCCTGGTCCCCATCTTGTAGTAATGTGCCCATCCTGGTCCCCATCTTGTAGTAATGTGCCCATCCTTTTCCCCATCTTGTAGTAATGTGCCCATCCTGGTCTCCATCTTGTAGTAATGTGCCCATCCTGGTCTCCATCTTGTAGTAATGTGCCCATCCTGGTCCCCATCTTGTAGTAATGTGCCCATCCTGGTCCCCATCTTGTAGTAATGCCCCATCCTGGTCCCCATCTTGTAGTAATGTGCCCATCCTGGTCCCCATCTTGTAGTAATGTCACCATCCTGGTCCCCATCGTGTAGTAGTGTGCCCATCCTGGTCTCCATCTTGTAGTAATGTGCCCATCCCGGTCCCCATCTTGTAGTAATGTGCCCATCCTGGTCCACCTCTTGTAGTAATGTCCCCATCCTGGTCCCCATCTTGTAGTAATGTGCCCTTCCTGGTCCCCATCTTGTAGTAATGTGCCCATCCTGGTCCCCATCTTGTAGTAATGTCCCCATCCTGGTCCCCATCTTGTAGTAATGTCCCCATCCTGGTCCCCATCTTGTAGTAATGTCCCCATCCTGGTCCCCATCTTGTAGTAATGTGCCCATCCTGGTCTCCATCCTATAGTAATGTGCCCATCCCGGTCCCCATCTTGTAGTAATGTGCCCATCCTGGTCCCCATCTTGTAGTAATGTGCCCATCCTGGTCCCCATCTTGTAGTAATGGGCCCATCCTGGTCCCCATCTTGTACTAATGGCCAGTGCTGGCCCCCATCTTGTAGTAATGTGCCCATCCTGGTCCACATCTTGTAGTAATGTTCCCATCCTGGTCCCCATCTTGTAGTAATGTGCCCATCCTGGTCCCCATCTTGTAGTAATGTGCCCATCCTGGACCCCATCTTGTAGTAATGTGCCCATCCTGGTCTCCATCCTATAATAATGTGCCCATCCCGGTCCCCATCTTGTAGTAATGTGCCCATCCTGGTCCCCATCTTGTAGTAATGTGCCCATCCTGGTCCCCATCTTATAGTAATGGGCCCATCCTGGTCCCCATCTTGTAGTAATGGCCATTGCTGGCCCCCATCTTGTAGTAATGTGCCCATCCTGGTCCATATCTTGTAGTAATGTTCCCATCCTGGTCCCCATCTTGTAGTAATGTGCCCATCCTGGTCCCCATCTTGTAGTAATGTGCCCATCCTGGACCCCATCTTGTAGTAATGGGCCCATCCTGGTCCCCATCTTGTAGTAATGGCCAGTGCTGGTCTCCATCTTGTAGTAATGTCCCCATCCTGGTCCCCATCTTGTAGTAATGGGCCCATCCTGGTCCCCATCTTGTAGTAATGGCCAGTGCTGGCCCCCATCTTGTAGTAATGTGCCCATCCTGGTCTCCATCTTGTAGTAATGGGCCCATCCTGGTCCCCATCTCGTAGTAATGGTCCATCTTGGTCCTCATCTTGTAGTAATGTGCCCATCCTGGTCCCCATCTTGTAGTAATGTGCCCATCCTGGACCCCATCTTGCAGTAATGTCCAGTGCTGGTCCCCATCTTGTAGTAATGGGCCCATCCTGGTCCCCATCTTGTAGTAATGTCCAGTGCTGGTCCCCATCTTGTAGTAATGGCCAGTGCTGGTCCCCATCTTGTAGTAATGGTCAGTGCTGGTCTCCATCTTGTAGTAATGTGCCCATCCTGGTCCCCATCTTGTAGTAATGTGCCCATCCTGGTCCCCATCTTGTAGTAATGTGCCCATCCTGGACCCCACCTTGTAGTAATGTCCCCATCCTGGTCCCCATCTTGTAGTAATGTGCCCATCCCGGTCCCCATCTTGTAGTAATGTGCCCATCCCGGTCCCCATCTTGTAGTAATGTCCCCATCCTGGTCCCCATCTTGTAGTAATGTGCCCATCCTGGTCCCCATCTTGTAGTAATGTGCCCATCCTGGTCTCCATCTTGTAGTAATGCCCCATCCTGGTCCCCATCTTGTAGTATTGTCCCCATTCTGTTCCCCATCTTGTAGTAATGCCCCATCCTGGTCCCCATCTTGTAGTATTGTCCCCATTCTGTTCCCCATCTTGTAGTAATGCCCCATCCTGGTCCCCATCTTGTAGTAATGCCCCATCCCGGTTCCCATCTTGTAGTAATGCCCCATCCCGGTTCCCATCTTGTAGTAATGCCCCATCCCGGTTCCCATCTTGTAGTAATGCCCCATCCCGGTTCCCATCTTGTAGTAATGCCCCATCCCGGTTCCCATCTTGTAGTAATGCCCCATCCCGGTTCCCATCTTGTAGTAATGCCCCATCCCGGTTCCCATCTTGTAGTAATGCCCCCATCCTGGTCCCCATCTTGTAGTAATGTCCCCATTCTGTTCCCCATCTTGTAGTAATGCCCCATCCTGGTCCCCATCTTGTAGTAATGGGCCCATCCTGGTCCCCATCTTGTAGTAATGGGCCCATCCTGGTCCCCATCTTGTAGTAATGCCCCATCCTGGTCCCCATCTTGTAGTAATGGGCCCATCCTGGTCCCCATCTTGTAGTAATGCCCCATCCTGGTCCCCATCTTGTAGTAATGCCCCATCCCGGTTCCCATTTTGTAGTAATGTGCCCATCCTGGTCCCCATCTTGTAGTAATGTCCCCATCCTGGTCCCCATCTTGTAGTAATGCCCCATCCTGGTCCCCATCTTGTAGTAATGCCCCATCCTGGTCCCCATCTTGTAGTAATGCCCCATCCTGGTCCCCATCTTGTAGTAATGGGCCCATCCTGGTCTCCATCTTGTAGTAATGGTCCATCCTAGTCCTCATCTTGTAGTAATGTGCCCATCCTGGTCCCCATCTTGTAGTAATGCCCCATCCTGGTCCCCATCTTGTAGTAATGCCCCATCCTGGTCCCCATCTTGTAGTAATGCCCCATCCCGGTTCCCATCTTGTAGTAATGTGCCCATCCTGGTCCCCATCTTGTAGTAATGTGCCCATCCTGGTCTCCATCTTGTAGTAATGTGCCCATCCTGGTCTCCATCTTGTAGTAATGTGCCCATCCTGGTCCCCATCTTGTAGTAATGCCCCTTCCTGGTCCCCATCTTGTAGTAATGTGCCCATCCTGGTCCCCATCTTGTATTAATGCCCCATCCTGGTCCCCATCTTGTAGTAATGTGCCCATCCTGGTCCCCATCTTGTAGTAATGTCCCCATCCTGGTCCCCATCTTGTAGTAATGTCCCCATCCTGGTCCCCATCTTGTAGTAATGTGCCCATCCCGGTCCCCATCTTGTAGTAATGTGCCCATCCCGGTCCCCATCTTGTAGTAATGTCCCCATCCTGGTCCCCATCTTGTAGTAATGTGCCCATCCTGGTCCCCATCTTGTAGTAATGTGCCCATCCTGGTCTCCATCTTGTAGTAATGCCCCATCCTGGTCCCCATCTTGTAGTATTGTCCCCATTCTGTTCCCCATCTTGTAGTAATGCCCCATCCTGGTCCCCATCTTGTAGTATTGTCCCCATTCTGTTCCCCATCTTGTAGTAATGCCCCATCCTGGTCCCCATCTTGTAGTAATGCCCCATCCCGGTTCCCATCTTGTAGTAATGCCCCATCCCGGTTCCCATCTTGTAGTAATGCCCCATCCCGGTTCCCATCTTGTAGTAATGCCCCATCCCGGTTCCCATCTTGTAGTAATGCCCCATCCCGGTTCCCATCTTGTAGTAATGCCCCATCCCGGTTCCCATCTTGTAGTAATGCCCCCATCCTGGTCCCCATCTTGTAGTAATGTCCCCATTCTGTTCCCCATCTTGTAGTAATGCCCCATCCTGGTCCCCATCTTGTAGTAATGGGCCCATCCTGGTCCCCATCTTGTAGTAATGGGCCCATCCTGGTCCCCATCTTGTAGTAATGCCCCATCCTGGTCCCCATCTTGTAGTAATGGGCCCATCCTGGTCACCATCTTGTAGTAATGCCCCATCCTGGTCCCCATCTTGTAGTAATGCCCCATCCCGGTTCCCATTTTGTAGTAATGTGCCCATCCTGGTCCCCATCTTGTAGTAATGTGCCCATCCTGGTCCCCATCTTGTAGTAATGTCCCCATCCTGGTCCCCATCTTGTAGTAATGCCCCATCCTGGTCCCCATCTTGTAGTAATGCCCCATCCTGGTCCCCATCTTGTAGTAATGCCCCATCCTGGTCCCCATCTTGTAGTAATGGTCCATCCTAGTCCTCATCTTGTAGTAATGTGCCCATCCTGGTCCCCATCTTGTAGTAATGCCCCATCCTGGTCCCCATCTTGTAGTAATGCCCCATCCTGGTCCCCATCTTGTAGTAATGCCCCATCCCGGTTCCCATCTTGTAGTAATGTGCCCATCCTGGTCCCCATCTTGTAGTAATGTCCCCATCCTGGTCCCCATCTTGTAGTAATGCCCCATCCTGGTCCCCATCTTGTAGTAATGCCCCATCCCGGTTCCCATCTTGTAGTAATGTGCCCATCCTGGTCCCCATCTTGTAGTAATGTCCCCATCCTGGTCCCCATCTTGTAGTAATGCCCCATCCTGGTCCCCATCTTGTAGTAATGTGCCCATCCTGGTCCCCATCTTGTAGTAATGTCCCCATCCTGGTCCCCATCTTGTAGTAATGCCCCATCCTGGTCCCCATCTTGTAGTAATGCCCCATCCTGGTCCCCATCTTGTAGTAATGCCCCATCCTGGTCCCCATCTTGTAGTAATGTGCCCATCCTGGTCTCCATCTTGTAGTAATGGTCCATCCTAGTCCTCATCTTGTAGTAATGTGCCCATCCTGGTCACCATCTTGTAGTAATGCCCCATCCTGGTCCCCATCTTGTAGTAATGGGCCCATCCTGGTCCCCATCTTGTAGTAATGCCCCATCCTGGTCCCCATCTTGTAGTAATGGTCAGTGCTGATCCCCATCTTGTAGTAATGCCCCATCCTGGTCCCCATCTTGTAGTAATGCCCCATCCCGGTTCCCATCTTGTAGTAATGCCCCATCCTGGTCCCCATCTTGTAGTAATGTGCCCATCCTGTTCCCCATTCCCCTCAGAACCAGGCCGCAATCATTACGGGGCCTCCGGTGCCTGCGGGCCGCATTAAGCAGCCTCAGGGGCCGCGTGTTTGAGACCCCTGGTCTACACTGGACTGCAGGCCTCTGCTACTGCCGTCATGTCATGTTGCCATTATTCCGGCCACCAGGGGGCATTATTGCAGCAGCGGCTCTGTGCGGTTTCCTGTCTTGGGGGGGCGCTGTTTCTTATGACCTGATTTTACTGGAAGTCTATGGAGATCACATGACCTGACATACGGGACAGCTGTCACCTGTATATACTGTATCCCACCATCACCGGCCGGACACACTGCACTGACTGCGGAGCCCGAGCCCCGGGACCTTCCACTGTGCCTTTAAAATGAAGTGCAAGCTCCTGTGTGCAACGTGGGGGGTCAGACTCTACAATGTGCAGATTGTCAGCCTGGAGGCAGGTGCTGGAGAGGACACAGGAGGTGTCTGATCCACCGGTCACACTGCTGCAGCTGCTGCGGTCCTGTGCCTTTAAGAGGTAGGGCCTGAGGAGTGACCCTGCTGTGGGGTTTGGCTCAGCTGGCTTTTTGGGATCTGACAGAGCATGGGTATGTGAGAGAGCGCCAGAGAGTGAAGAGACAGCTGTGACTGGCGAGACTCCGAGGAGAAGGGCGAGCGGGGACCGACTGCAGGGTTATACAGAGAGGAGAGGCGTGCCAGGAGGTGAGCAGAGGTACCAGGGGGTGCAGAGGTGAGCAGAGGTACCGGAGGGGTGCAGAGGAAAGCAGAGGTGCCAGGGGGTAACCAGAGAGAAAGCAGAGGTACCAGAGGGTGTGCAGAGAGAAAGCAGAGGTGCCAGGGGGTTAAGCAGAGGTACCAGAGGGTGCAGAGGGAAAGCGGAGGTGCCAGGGGGTGCAGAGGTGCCAGGGGGTAAGCAGAGAGAAAGCAGAGGTGCCAGGGGGTTAAGCAGAGGTACCAGAGGGTGCAGAGGGAAAGCGGAGGTGCCAGGTGGTGCAGAGGTGCCAGGGGGTAAGCAGAGAGAAAGCAGAGGTGCCAGGGGGTTAAGCAGAGGTACCAGAGGGTGCAGAGGGAAAGCAGAGGTGCCAGGGGGTTAAGCAGAGGTGCCAGGGGGTAAGCAGAGAGAAAGCAGAGGTGCCAGGGGGTAAGCAGAGAGAAAGCAGAGGTGCCAGTGGGTTAAGCAGAGGTACCAGAGGGTGCAGAGGGAAAGCAGAGTTGCCAGGGGGTTAAGCAGAGGTACCGGAGGGTGCAGAGGGAAAGCAGAGGTGCCAGGTGGTGCAGAGGTGCCAGGGGGTAAGCAGAGAGAAAGCAGAGGTGCCAGGGGGTTAAGCAGAGGTACCAGAGGGTGCAGAGGGAAAGCGGAGGTGCCAGGGGGTGCAGAGGTGCCAGGGGGTAAGCAGAGAGAAAGCAGAGGTGCCAGGGGGTTAAGCAGAGGTACCAGAGGGTGCAGAGGGAAAGCGGAGGTGCCAGGTGGTGCAGAGGTGCCAGGGGGTAAGCAGAGAGAAAGCAGAGGTGCCAGGGGGTTAAGCAGAGGTACCAGAGGGTGCAGAGGGAAAGCAGAGGTGCCAGGGGGTTAAGCAGAGGTGCCAGGGGGTAAGCAGAGAGAAAGCAGAGGTGCCAGGGGGTAAGCAGAGAGAAAGCAGAGGTGCCAGTGGGTTAAGCAGAGGTACCAGAGGGTGCAGAGGGAAAGCAGAGTTGCCAGGGGGTTAAGCAGAGGTACCGGAGGGTGCAGAGGGAAAGCAGAGGTGCCAGGTGGTGCAGAGGTGCCAGGGGGTAAGCAGAGAGAAAGCAGAGGTGCCAGAGGGTTAAGCAGAGGTACCAGAGGGTGCAGAGGGAAAGCAGAGGTGCCAGGGGGTTAAGCAGAGGTGCCAGAGGGTGCAGAGGGAAAGCAGAGGTGCCAGGGGGTAAGCAGAGAGAAAGCAGAGGTGCCAGGGGGTTAAGCAGAGGTGCCAGGGGGTAAGCAGAGAGAAAGCAGAGGTGCCAGGGGGTTAAGCAGAGGTGCCAGGGGGTTAAGCAGAGGTACCAGAGGGTGCAGAGAGAAAGCAGAGGTGCCAGGGGGTAAGCAGAGAGAAAGCAGAGGTGCCAGGGGGTTAAGCAGAGGTGCCAGGGGGTAAGCAGAGAGAAAGCAGAGGTGTCAGGTGGTGCAGAGGTGCCAGGGGGTAAGCAGAGAGAAAGCAGAGGTGCCAGGTGGTGCAGAGGTGCCAGAGGGTGCAGAGGGAAAGCAGAGGTGCCAGGGCGTTAAGCAGAGGTGCCAGGGGGTAAGCAGAGGGAAAGCAGAGGTGCCAGGTGGTGCAGAGGTGCCAGAGGGTGCAGAGGGAAAGCAGAGGTGCCAGAGAGTTAAGCAGAGGTACCAGAGGGTGCAGAGAGAAAGCAGAGGTGCCAGGTGGTGCAGAGGTGCCAGGGGGTAAGCAGAGAGAAAGCAGAGGTGCCAGGGGGTTAAGCAGAGGTGCCAGGGTGTAAGCAGAGGGAAAGCAGAGGTGCCAGGGGGGTAAGCAGAGAGAAAGCAGAGGTGTCAGGTGGTGCAGAGGTGCCAGGGGGTAAGCAGAGAGAAAGCAGAGGTGCCAGGGGGTGCAGAGGTGCCAGGGGGTGCAGGGAAGGAGCAGAGTTAGCGGCCCGCCGGTCAGTGGAGCTGCAGGGCTGCCCCCGCCTGCGCTGTGGGAGTCCCAGTCATGGCCAGCTTCCAGCTGCCACAGTTGCCCCCTGACGCAGAGGAGAAGGACTTTATCCGGGCGTATGAAGATGTGCGGGAGAAGTATAAAGGTACTTGCTTTACATCTTGCTTTACTTTCCCTCCTCATTCATTTATGGGGCTGTTAACCCCTCGTGTGGCGTAGGTGCTGTGCCCAGCAGGGGTGACTGGCTCCGGGGTCACTGGCTCCGGGGGGCCGGCCTGGGCCGGTGCTCCAGTGATTGTCCGTTCACCTTTCCTCCTGTGGGGGGTGGAGGAGGGGGCCGTCTGCTTCTGCTCTCACCTGGGTTAGCGTTCGTCTGTCAGGTGAATATTCGCCTCTGCGCCATTGTATTCTGTGTGTGACAGCCAGTGTCTGATGTGCTGGGACTTGTAGTTCCCGCAGCCCTGTGTGATGATTCCGCTCCGTGGTTCCCAGCGGATATGTGAAGTATCCTGACAGTCAGTGACAAGAAGACGTCACAGTCCGATGACAGATCCGACTGTACGTCTCCACCCCCATCAGAGTCACGGCCAGGACCTGGGAGCCAGATGCCGAAAATCTGAAGGAATATAAATAGCTCTCCTACTGGAAGAGGCTGGGAGCGGCGGAGACGCTCCATACAGGGGGACGCAGACCCCAAATTATGGAAGCCCGAGACACCTCCTGTACATCTCAGGGTATGATGGGAGTGATGGCGGTCTCTGTACTGACCCCGATCACATGGTATGATGGGAGTGTGAAGACACGGGGTCTTCCATGGGCGTAACAACACTCGGACAACACAGGGTGAGGGTTAAACAGTGCGGCAATATTTTATTGAACCACAAAACGGACAATGAACACGCAGAACAGTCCCAGCAAATACCCAAGATGGTGCAACATTACACAGTCTCACCCTTCCTTCTCCGCCCGCCTGGGATAGAACAGCTGCGACTTTGGAACTTCCAGGGCCAACTACCTCAACCAGTGGCCCCCCGCTTTTGGCAAGCCCCCACTGAGGAGAGGCAGCAGCAAACTTAGGCAGCTGACAGTCCATCGAGGTACAAGGCCAGGAGACCAGAGTATCCCACCCTGGCGTCTCTGAGAGTTTCCATGGTGCCAGATGACCGCTTGGTCCCAATCCGGCTGCTCTGAATGTCTCCATGGGTTCCAGGCGACCAGAGGGTCCCACCTTGCAACCTCAAACAACATATCCATGGGGCCAGGTGACTTCATCGTCCCAACCTGGTCTTCCCAAATGTATCCATGGACTCTCTGATGGTCAATAGAGCAGATCCGTATCTTTCCAGTCAGGGCCATATATCCTTAGGCTGGAATCATGTAGAATCCAAATCTGTGTCTCTTGGGATAAAGCCATCCTTCCAAGCTGATGTCCTGAAGAGAGTCTGATCTTTGATTCTCCTTGTAAAGTCTCTTTCAATTCTTTGTTTCAAAAATCTCCCTGCTACAAAGGAATATGTTCCTTAAATAGTTCATTTGTTCTTTCAAGTACACATCGACAGGGCAAGTGATAGGGATATTATTCCCCAGGGCTCAGGTCTCATTGTTTGAGCCTTTAATCATTTTACATTGTTGGTATAGCAGGGGGCTCTTGTAAATAAACATCTAGCTGGCCTTAATATTCAATTAACATAGTAACAAACATTATTGTTTCAGAACCAAAAGAAGACAATATTCAGAGTTGTACAAATACTGGTCTGTCTTTCTTGACCAGCCACAGAAATACTCATACATTTACAAGTCAACGCAAACACAGTAGTGTATTTCTCTCGGCTTAACAAATCTAGACGTCTGGTTGATTAAGATTAGAAGCTGTTTCTTCACAAGGTGTGATGGCCGTCTCTGTACTGACTCTGATCACGAGGTGTGATGGCTGTCTCTGTTCTGACCCCAATCACAGGGTATTATGGGAGTGATGGCAGTCTCTCTGTACTGTGCCACTGATCATGTGGGTGCTACATACAGTAATAGCTGTAGCTGCCTGCATTTCAGGGTCCGGTCTCCTCGGCTCGGGGGCGTCTGCAGATTTCTTGCATTGTTGTTTGTATGGGGTGAGGAGATGGTGGGCTGTCGAATGAAGTGAAACAAGGGTCCGTCACTCAGGGCATTGCTGGGGGTCTGTCCATCACATATCAGGGGAAAATGAAAACCTTTTTAAGGCTTTGTTTTCACCTGTTTTTGATGTTTTGTTTTTTTTTTTAATGCAAATTGAAAGCTGCTTTTTGCAGAATCCGAAATCTGGGAAATCTGCATCCTCGGCCTTATTCCCTGACGCTCGGTGTCTGATCTGCGGCCTCTGCCTTATTCCCTGACTGACGCTCGGTGTGATCTGCGGCCTCGGCCTTATTCCCTGACTGACGCTCGGTGTGTGATCTGCTTCCTCTGCCTTATTCGCTGACTGACGCTCGGTGTGTGATCTGCTTCCTCTGCCTTATTCCCTGACTGACGCTCGGTGTATGATCTGCAGCCTCGGCCTTATTCCCTGACTGACGCTCGGTGTGATCTGTGGCCTCGGCCTTATTCCCTGACTGACGCTCGGTGTCTGATCTGCGGCCTCGGCCTTATTCCCTGACTGACGCTCGGTGTGATCTGCGGCCTCGGCCTTATTCCCTGACTGACGCTCGGTGTGATCTGCGGCCTCTGCCTTATTCCCTGACTGACGCTCGGTGTGTGATCTGCAGCCTCGGCCTTATTCCCTGACTGACGCTCGGTGTGATCTGCAGCCTCGGCCTTATTCCCTGACTGACGCTCGGTGTGATCTGCAGCCTCGGCCTTATTCCCTGACTGACGCTCGGTGTGATCTGCTGCCTTATCCTTATTCCCTGACTGACGCTCGGTGTATGATCTGCGGCCTCTGCCTTATTCCCTGACTGATGCTCGGTGTGATCTGCAGCCTCGGCCTTATTCCCTGACTGACGCTCGGTGTGATCTGCGGCCTCGGCCTTATTCCCTGACTGACGCTCGGTGTCTGATCTGTGGCCTTGGCCTTATTCCCTGACTGACGCTCGGTGTGATCTGCGGCCTCTGCCTTATTCCCTGACTGACGCTCGGTGTCTGATCTGCGGCCTCGGCCTTATTCCCTGACTGACGCTAGGTGTCTGATCTGCGGCCTCTGCCTTATTCCCTGACTGACGCTCGGTGTGATCTGCGGCCTCTGCCTTATTCCCTGACTGACGCTCTGTGTGATCTGCTTCCTCTGCCTTATTCCCTGACTGACGCTCGGTGTGATCTGCGGCCTCTGCCTTATTCCCTGACTGACGCTCGGTGTCTGATCTGCGGCCTCGGCCTTATTCCCTGACTGACTCTCGGTGTGATCTGCGGCCTCGGCCTTATTCCCTGACTGACGCTCGGTGTCTGATCTGCGGCCTCGGCCTTATTCCCTGACTGCATCTCGGTGTCGGATCTGCAGCCTCGGCCTTATTCCCTGACTGACGCTCGGTGTCTGATCTGCGGCCTCGGCCTTATTCCCTGACTGACTCTCGGTGTGATCTGCGGCCTCTGCCTTATTCCCTGACTGACGCTCGGTGTGTGATCTGCTTCCTCGGCCTTATTCCCTGACTGACGCTTGGTGTATGATCTGCAGCCTCTGCCTTATTCCCTGACTGACGCTCGGTGTGATCTGCGGCCTCGGCCTTATTCCCTGACTGACGCTCGGTGTCGGATCTGCAGCCTCGGCCTTATTCCCTGACTGACGCTCAAGTGTCTGATCTGCGGCCTCGGCCTTATTCCCTGACTGACTCTGTGTGATCTGCGGCCTCGGCCTTATTCTCTGACTGATGCTCGGTGTATGATCTGCGGCCTCGGCCTTATTCCCTGACTGACGCTCTGTGTGATCTGCGGCCTCGGCCTTATTCCCTGACTGACGCTCGGTGTATGATCTGCGGCCTCGGCCTTATTCCCTGACTGATGCTCGGTGTGATCTGCGGCCTCTGCCTTATTCCCTGACTGATGCTCGGTGTGATCTGCGGCCTCTGCCTTATTCCCTGACTGACGCTCGGTGTATGATCTGCGGCCTCGGCCTTATTCCCTGACTGATGCTCGGTGTGATCTGCGGCCTCGGCCTTATTCCCTGACTGACGCTCGGTGTCTGATCTGCGGCCTCGGCCTTATTCCCTGACTGAGGCTCGGTGTGATCTGCGGCCTCTGCCTTATTCCCTGACTGACGCTCGGTGTATGATCTGCGGCCTCGGCCTTATTCCCTGACTGATGCTCGGTGTGATCTGCGGCCTCTGCCTTATTCCCTGACTGACGCTCGGTGTCTGATCTGCGGCCTCGGCCTTATTCCCTGACTGACGCTCGGTGTCTGATCTGTGGCCTCGGCCTTATTCCCTGACTGACGCTCGGTGTGATCTGCGGCCTCGGCCTTATTCCCTGACTGACGCTCGGTGTCTGATCTGTGGCCTCGGCCTTATTCCCTGACTGACGCTCGGTGTGATCTGCGGCCTCGGCCTTATTCCCTGACTGACGCTCGGTGTCTGATCTGCGGCCTCGGCCTTATTCCCTGACTGACGCTCGGTGTCTGATCTGTGGCCTCGGCCTTATTCCCTGACTGATGCTCGGTGTGATCTGCGGCCTCGGCCTTATTCCCTGACTGACGCTCGGTGTGATCTGCGGCCTCGGCCTTATTCCCTGACTGACGCTCGGTGTGTGATCTGCTTCCTCTGCCTTATTCCCTGACTGACGTTCGGTGTGTGATCTGCGGCCTCTGCCTTATTCCCTGACTGACGCTCGGTGTGATCTGCGGCCTAGGCCTTATTCCCTGACTGACGCTCGGTGTTTTATCTGCTGCCTTATCCTTATTCCCTGACTGACGCTCGGTGTGATCTGCGGCCTCTGCCTTAATCCCTGACTGATTCTCGGTGTGATCTGCGGCCTCGGCTTTATTCCCTGACTGACGCTCGGTGTATGATCTGCTGCCTTATCCTTATTCCCTGACTGACGCTCGGTGTATGATCTGCAGCCTCGGCTTTATTCCCTGACTGACGCTCGGTGTATGATCTGCGGCTTCTGCCTTATTCCCTGACTGACGCTCGGTGTATGATCTGCGGCTTCTGCCTTATTCCCTGACTGACGCTCGGTGTGTGATCTGCGGCCTCGGCCTTATTCCCTGACTGACGCTAGGTGTGATCTGCTGCCTTATCCTTATTCCCTGACTGACGCTCGGTGTGATCTGCAGCCTCGGCTTTATTCCCTGACTGACGCTCGGTGTATTATCTGCTGCCTTATCCTTATTCCCTGACTGACGCTCGGTGTGATCTGCGTCCTCTGCCTTAATCCCTGACTGAGGCTCGGTGTGATCTGCAGCCTCGGCTTTATTCCCTGACTGACGCTTGGTGTATGATCTGCTGCCTTATCCTTATTCCCTGACTGACGCTCGGTGTATGATCTGCAGCCTCGGCCTTATTCCCTGACTGATGCTCGGTGTGATCTGCAGCCTCGGCTTTATTCCCTGACTGACGCTCGGTGTATGATCTGCTGCCTTATCCTTATTCCCTGACTGACGCTCGGTGTATGATCTGCGGCTTCTGCCTTATTCTCTGACTGACGCTCGGTGTATGATCTGCGGCTTCTGCCTTATTCCCTGACTGATGCTCGGTGTGATCTGCGGCCTCGGCCTTATTCCCTGACTGACGCTCGGTGTATGATCTGCGGCCTCGGCCTTATTCCCTGACTGACGCTAGGTGTGTGATCTGCGGCCTCGGCCTTATTCCATGACTGACGCTAGGTGTGATCTGCTGCCTTATCCTTATTCCCTGACTGACGCTCGGTGTGATCTGCAGCCTCGGCTTTATTCCCTGACTGACGCTCGGTGTGTGATCTGCGGCCTCGGCCTTATTCCCTGACTGACGCTAGGTGTGATCTGCTGCCTTATCCTTATTCCCTGACTGACGCTCGGTGTGATCTGTAGCCTCGGCTTTATTCCCTGACTGACGCTCGGTGTCTGATCTGCGGCCTCGGCCTTATTCCCTGACTGACGCTCGGTGTCTGATCTGCGGTCTCGGCCTTATTCCCTGACTGACGCTCGGTGTCTGATCTGTGGCCTCGGCCTTATTCCCTGACTGATGCTCGGTGTGATCTGCGGCCTCGGCCTTATTCCCTGACTGACGCTCGGTGTGATCTGCGGCCTCGGCCTTATTCCCTGACTGACGCTCGGTGTGTGATCTGCTTCCTCTGCCTTATTCCCTGACTGACGCTCGGTGTGTGATCTGTGGCCTCTGCCTTATTCCCTGACTGACGCTCGGTGTGATCTGCGGCCTCGGCCTTATTCCCTGACTGACGCTCGGTGTATTATCTGCTGCCTTATCCTTATTCCCTGACTGACGCTCGGTGTGATCTGCGGCCTCTGCCTTAATCCCTGACTGATGCTCGGTGTGATCTGCGGCCTAGGCCTTATTCCCTGACTGACGCTCGGTGTATGATCTGCTGCCTTATCCTTATTCCCTGACTGACGCTCGGTGTATAATCTGCAGCCTCGGCTTTATTCCCTGACTGACGCTCGGTGTATGATCTGCGGCTTCTGCCTTATTCCCTGACTGACGCTCGGTGTATGATCTGCGGCTTCTGCCTTATTCCCTGACTGACGCTCGGTGTGTGATCTGCGGCCTCGGCCTTATTCCCTGACTGACGCTAGGTGTGATCTGCTGCCTTATCCTTATTCCCTGACTGACGCTCGGTGTGATCTGCGTCCTCTGCCTTAATCCCTGACTGAGGCTCGGTGTGATCTGCAGCCTCGGCTTTATTCCCTGACTGACGCTCGGTGTATGATCTGCTGCCTTATCCTTATTCCCTGACTGACGCTCGGTGTATGATCTGCTGCCTTATCCTTATTCCCTGACTGACGCTCGGTGTCTGATCTGCGGCCTCGGCCTTATTCCCTGACTGACGCTCGGTGTAATCTGCAGCTTCTGCCTTATTCCCTGACTGATGCTCGGTGTGATCTGCGGCCTCGGCCTTATTCCCTGACTGACGCTCGGTGTGTGATCTGCGGCCTCGGCCTTATTCCCTGACTGACGCTAGGTGTGATCTGCTGCCTTATCCTTATTCCCTGACTGACGCTCGGTGTGATCTGCAGCCTCGGCTTTATTCCCTGACTGACGCTCGGTGTATGATCTGCTGCCTTATCCTTATTCCCTGACTGACGCTCGGTGTGATCTGCAGCCTCGGCTTTATTCCCTGACTGACGCTCGGTGTATGATCTGCTGCCTTATCCTTATTCCCTGACTGACGCTCGGTGTATGATCTGCTGCCTTATCCTTATTCCCTGACTGACGCTCGGTGTCTGATCTGCGGCCTCGGCCTTATTCCCTGACTGACGCTCGGTGTAATCTGCAGCTTCTGCCTTATTCCCTGACTGATGCTCGGTGTGATCTGCGGCCTCGGCCTTATTCCCTGACTGACGCTCGGTGTGTGATCTGCGGCCTCGGCCTTATTCCCTGACTGACGCTAGGTGTGATCTGCTGCCTTATCCTTATTCCCTGACTGACGCTCGGTGTGATCTGCGGCCTCGGCCTTATTCCCTGACTGATGCTCGGTGTGATCTGCGGCCTCTGCCTTAATCCCTGACTGATGCTCGGTGTGATCTGCGGCCTCGGCTTTATTCCCTGACTGACGCTCGGTGTATGATCTGCGGCCTCGGCCTTATTCCCTGACTGACTCTCGGTGTATGATCTGCTGCCTTATCCTTATTCCCTGACTGATGCTCGGTGTGATCTGCGGCCTCGGCCTTATTCCCTGACTGACGCTCGGTGTATGATCTGCAGCCTCGGCCTTATTCCCTGACTGACTCTCAGTGTGTGATCTGCTGCCTTATCCTTATTCCCTGACTGATGCTCGGTGTGATCTGCGGCCTCGGCCTTATTCCCTGACTGACGCTCGGTGTATGATCTGCTGCCTTATCCTTATTCCCTGACTGATGCTCGGTGTGATCTGCGGCCTCGGCCTTATTCCCTGACTGATGCTCGGTGTATGATCTGCAGCCTCGGCCTTATTCCCTGACTGACACTCGGTGTCTGATCCTCGGCCTCTGCCTTATTCCCTGACTGACGTTCGGTGTCTGATCTGCTGCCTTATCCTTATTCCCTGACTGATGCTCGGTGTGATCTGCGGCCTCGGCCTTATTCCCTGATTGATGCTCGGTGTATGATCTGCAGCCTCGGCCTTATTCCCTGACTGACACTCGGTGTCTGATCCTCGGCCTCTGCCTTATTCCCTGACTGACGTTCGGTGTCTGATCTGCCTCACACTACGCTGTGTGTGAACACGGCCTGGAGCTGTCATTTGATGAAGGAGAATCTGTCTTGACTGTCGCACACCTGCAGAGCTCGTTACAGTGCAGTTATGAGCAGTGTATAGTGAGGAATTCTCTGGGAGCACAAACGGCTGTGGGTACAGAGACGCTTGTTCCCGGTGTACAGTTGGGTGGTGGTCGGGCATTGTGCGGTATCGATATCTCAGGGTTATTCTCAGCGCCAGCAAAACGGAAGAAAACTTCCAGTCCTGGAAACCGAATCTTCTGCGCTCCATAAACTGCCTGTAAATAGTCGCCGCACAAGAGGGTTAGTCACACGGATGACACCCAGTGATAGAGACTCATCCCGCCCGATGCCGCCACGCGCGTGCCTGCACTGCAGTAATAAAGAGGTCTGTCAGACATCAAGCCCCGGGGTTAGTAATGGAGAGGGGTCTATCAGACATCAAGCCCCGGGGTTAGTAATGAAGAGGGGTCTATCAGACATCAAACCCCGGGGTCAGTAATGGAGAGGGGTCTATCAGACATCAAGCCCTGGGGTCAGTAATGGAGAGGGGTCTATCTGACATCAAGCCCTGGGGTTAGTAATGGAGAGGGGTCTATCAGACATCAAGCCCCAGGGTCAGTAATGGAGAGGGGTCTATCAGACATCAAGCCCTGAGGTCAGTAATGGAGGGGGGTCTATCAGACATCAAGCCCTGGGGTTAGTAATGGAGAGGGGTCTATCACACATCAAGACCCGGGGTCAGTAATGGAGAGGGGTCTATCAGACATCAAGCCCTGGGGTTAGTAATGGAGAGGGGTCTATCAGACATCAAGCCCTGGGATTAGTAATGGAGAGGGGTCTATCAGACATCAAGCCCCGGGGTCAGTAATGGAGAGGGGTCTATCAGACATCAAGCCCCTGGGTTAGTAATGGATAGGAGTCTATCAGACATCAAGCCCTGAGGTCCGTAATGGAGAGGGGTCTATCCGACATCAAGCCCTGGGGTTAGTAATAGAGAGGAGTCTATCAGACATCAAGCCCCGAGGTTAGTAATGGAGAGGGGTCTATCACACATCAAGCCCAGGGTTCAGTAATGGAGAGGGGTCTATCAGACATCAAGCCCTGGGGTTAGTAATGGAGAGGGGTCTATCAGACATCAAGCCCCGGGGTCAGTAATGGAGAGGGGTCTATCAGACATCAAGCTCTGGGGTTAGTAATGGAGAGGGGTCTATCAGACATCAAGCCCCGAGGTCAGTAATGGAGAGGGGTCTATCAGACATCAAGCCCTGGGGTTAGTAATGGAGAGGAGTCTATCAGCCATCAAGCCCCGGGGTCAGTAATGGAGAGGGGTCTATCAGACATCAAGCCCCGGGGTTAGTAATGGATAGGAGTCTATCAGACATCAAGCCCTGGGGTTAGTAATGGAGAGGAGTCTATCAGACATCAAGCCCTGGGGTTAGTAATGGAGAGGGGTCTGTCAGACATCAAGCCCCGGGGGCAGTAATGGAGAGGGGTCTATCAGACATCAAGTCCCGGGGTCAGTAATGGAGAGGGGTCTATCAGACATCAAGCCCCGAGTTCAGTAATGGAGAGGGGTCTATCAGACATCAAGCCCTGGGGTTAGTAATGGAGAGGGGTCTATCACACATCAAGCCCAGGGGTCAGTAATGGAGAGGGGTCTATCAGACATCAAGCCCTGGGGTTAGTAATGGAGAGGGGTCTATCAGACATCAAGCCCCGGGGTCAGTAATGGAGAGGGGTCTATCAGACATCAAGCTCTGGGGTTAGTAATGGAGAGGGGTCTATCAGACATCAAGCCCCGAGGTCAGTAATGGAGAGGGGTCTATCAGACATCAAGCCCTGGGGTTAGTAATGGAGAGGAGTCTATCAGACATCAAGCCCCGGGGTCAGTAATGGAGAGGGGTCTATCAGACATCAAGCCCTGGGGTTAGTAATGGATAGGAGTCTATCAGACATCAAGCCCTGGGGTCAGTAATGGAGAGGGGTCTATCAGACATCAAGCCCCGGGGTTAGTAATGGATAGGAGTCTATCAGACATCAAGCCCTGGGGTTAGTAATGGAGAGGGGTCTATCAGACATCAAGCCCTGGGGTGAGTAATGGATAGGAGTCTATCAGACATCAAACCCTGAGGTCCGTAATGGAGAGGGGTCTATCAGACATCAAGCCCCGGGGTCAGTAATGGAGAGGGGTCTATCAGACATCAAGCTCTGGGGTTAGTAATGGAGAGGGGTCTATCAGACATCAAGCCCCGGGGTCAGTAATGGAGAGGGGTCTATCAGACATCAAGCCCTGGGGTTAGTAATGGAGAGGAGTCTATCAGACATCAAGCCCCGGGGTCAGTAATTGAGAGGGGTCTATCAGACATCAAGCCCCGGGGTCAGTAATGGAGAGGGGTCTATCAGACATCAAGCCCCGGGGTTAGTAATGGAGAGGGGTGTTATGCACACGCCCGGGCTAAGCGGCGTGTGCGTGTGATTGGTAGTGATTCCACTGGACCGTGCCGGAGAGTGAATGCCTGGAGGGGCGTGACTAGGTATTCACCCGATCCGACCAGGGTCGCACGACGGCATACGACGCCAGTGCACCAAGGAGGAACCGAGCAGAGGGACCAGGTGCTACTCCAGGACAGACCCCGGACACGGCTGTTGACCCACACAGGGGAATACAGGAACAGGCTGGTAGGCTGGCACACAGACTGGTGGGTATAGGCAGGCACGACTGGTATGCAGGCAGGCGGGTATGCAGGCAGGGGGGTAAAGGCAAGCACAGCTAGAGTGCAGACAGGGAGGCACTAGCAGGTGGGAACACAGGCGGGATAGGACCCAGTACACACCGGGACTAAGGAACAATACAGGCAGAACAGGTAAAGGACAGGAGAGAGTTCAGACTGGAACTGAGTGTACGGAGGAGACCGACACTGCAGAGGGATACAGGAGCGGGTCTGGGAATACGGCCCCCAGAGAGGCGGAACGAACAGGCAAGGAGCGTGTTCAGACAGGACAGACCAGACACAGGAGCGGGTCTAGGAAATCGGCCACTAGAAGGCGAGAGGAACAGGCTAGGAGCGTGTTCAGACAGGTCAGACAAGATACAGGAACGGGTCTAGGTAATCGGCCCCTAGAAGGCAGGAGGAACAGGCTAGGAGCGTGTTCAGACAGGACAGACAAGAGAACACAGAAAGGACTCAGTTCAGACACGGGAACTAATACCGAAAAGCAGGAGACATACAGGACTCAGTTCAGACACGGGAGCTGATACCGCAAAGCAGGAGACATACAGGACTCAGTTCAGACACGGGAGCTGATACCGCAAAGCAGAAGACATACAGGACTCAGTTCAGACAGGCCTGGAAATACAGCCTCCAGGAAAGGCAGACAAGGAAACAAAGAACGGGACCTGGCACCTTCAGAGTGCAAGCACACACTGAAGGAAACACTATGCTCAGGCAGGGATAGAAGGGAGCTGCTGAGCTATATACCAAGTGACAGACAGCAATAGGCTGAGGACGCACAAGGGGTGTGACCCACAGCAGGTACAAAAGGCAGGAAGTGATCGGGCGCCGCCCTTAAGCAGCAGAAACAGACACAAACAGACAGCATGGAGGGAAGCCAGAGAGACATTCTGGACAGGAGATCAAGTGCGCCCTCTTGCACAGTGGGAGATGGACCACCATGCAAGGACGCCGCCAGGTATGTTACAGTACCTCCCCCCTTACGCCCCCTCTTCTTCAGGCCTGCCAGAATCTTCCGCAGGGAATTCGAGGACCAGTCGTTCACTGGGTTGGAGGGGGACAGAGACTTGAGGGTAATCTCTGCTTCGAGGTACATCTTGTCAAGCTCACAGGAAAAAATAGACGGGTTATCAGGTACATAATGAGGAAAAGTCACTGTCTCTTTGTTATCTGGTGGTATCCCGGAGGATTCAGGAAACAACTGGAGGTCCTCCGCCGGGTCAGAAGAGTGCAGAGGCTCAGAGAAAACAACTGCTTCAGAGTACACTAGGTCAGACTCACTGGAGGAAGCAGGCGAGGTATCGGGTACCGAGTATAGGAAAGTCTCTGTCCATTCACCACCAGGTGGCACCCCGAAGGGTTCTGAACACAACTGGAGGTCCTCCGCCTGGTCGGAGGGGTGTAGAGACTCGGGAGTAACCTCTGCTTCGGAGTACACTAGGTCGGACTCACTGGACGAAGCGAGCGAGGTATCAGGTACAGGATATAGGAAAGTCTCTGTCCATTCACCACCAGGTGGCACCCCGAAGGATTCTGAACACAACTGGAGGTCCTCCGCCTGGTCGGAGGGGTGTAGAGACTCAGGAGTAACCTCTGCTTCGGAGTACACTAGGTTGGACTCACTGGACGAAGCGAGCGAGGTATCAGGTACAGAGTATAGGAAAGTCTCTGTCCATTCACCACCAGGTGGCACCCCGAAGGATTCTGAACACAACTGGAGGTCCTCCGCCTGGTCGGAGGGGTGTAGAGACTCAGGAGTAACCTCTGCTTCGGAGTACACTAGGTTGGACTCACTGGACGAAGCGAGCGAGGTATCAGGTACAGAGTATAGGAGAGTCTCTGTCCTTTCGCTACCAGGTAGCACCCCGAAGGGTTCAGGAGACAACTGGAGATCCTCCGCCTGGTCGGAGGGGTGTAGAGACTCGGAGGTAACTACCACTTTGAGGTACCCATTGTCAGGCTCACAGGACGAAGCGGACAAAGTATTGTGTACCGGGTGTAGAGAAGTCTCTCTCCATTTGTCATCGAGTGGTATCCCGGAGGGTTCAGGAGGCAACAGGGGATCCTCCGCCAGGTAGTAGAGGTGCACAGACTCTGAGGTAACCACAGCTTTGGAGCATCCTTGGACATGCACACCGGTTAAAGAGAGAGAAGCATCTGATGCCGGGTGCAGGAAGTTCTCCTGTGTGGAGTCTGGATGGGCAGAAGTCTCTTCAGCCAGGAGAACTGGTGCACTACCCACGCACATTACCCATTGGGGTTTCTCCGGGATACAGGGAGATGAAGCTTCAGTAGGGACTTCAAGGTTGGGGTCAGGAGGTCTCAGGGAGGACAGACCCTGGCGTGACGGCTTGCCTCTAAGTCTAGCACGTCTGGACTGCCTCTTGAGGTTGAGAGAAGTATTCCGGAAAGCGTAGTCACCCTGTGAGGATTCTGGGTGGGCAGTAGTCTCATTGGGCTGGAGGACTATTGCGCTACCCACACACATTACCCGTCGGGGCTGCTCCGGGATATTGGGAAGTGAAGCTTCAGCAGGGGCTTCAGAGTTAGGGTCCTCGAAGACCATACGAAAGGCCACCAGGAAGGCCTGCAGGTCAAGGATGACAGGATCCCATGCTTCCCATAGGGGGGTGACCCATTTCAAGGCATCACCCGCTAGGTAGTCAATCATAAAGGCCACTTTAGCCCAATCGGAAGGAAAATAGAGAGGGTAGGCCTTAAAGTGTAGCATGCATTGCTCCACCATTGCACGACACTGTCTTGGATCCCCATAGTAACGTGGCGGATCCGCAGGAACGAGAGCTGATAGATCCATCTGGACGGGTGCGTAATTCGCCTGGAACTCAGCTAAAGGGGGAAAAAAATTTATTTATTTATTTTAATGCATGTATTCGCTGGAAAAACTTCTCAAAGAGCGAAGGCCGTGGGGCTCAACGGGAACCATGGCCTGAGCATGTTGTTATGCACACGCCCGGGCTAAGCGGCGTGTGCGTGTGATTGGTAGTGATTCCACTGGACCGTGCCGGAGAGTGAATGCCTGGAGGGGCGTGACTAGGTATTCACCCGATCCGACCAGGGTCGCACGACGGCATACGACGCCAGTGCACCAAGGAGGAACCGAGCAGAGGGACCAGGTGCTACTCCAGGACAGACCCCGGACACGGCTGTTGACCCACACAGGGGAATACAGGAACAGGCTGGTAGGCTGGCACACAGACTGGTGGGTATAGGCAGGCACGACTGGTATGCAGGCAGGCGGGTATGCAGGCAGGGGGGTAAAGGCAAGCACAGCTAGAGTGCAGACAGGGAGGCACTAGCAGGTAGGAACACAGGCGGGATAGGACCCAGTACACACCGGGACTAAGGAACAATACAGGCAGAACAGGTAAAGGACAGGAGAGAGTTCAGACTGGAACTGAGTGTACGGAGGAGACCGACACTGCAGAGGGATACAGGAGCGGGTCTGGGAATACGGCCCCCAGAGAGGCGGAACGAACAGGCAAGGAGCGTGTTCAGACAGGACAGACCAGACACAGGAGCGGGTCTAGGAAATCGGCCACTAGAAGGCGAGAGGAACAGGCTAGGAGCGTGTTCAGACAGGTCAGACAAGATACAGGAACGGGTCTAGGTAATCGGCCCCTAGAAGGCAGGAGGAACAGGCTAGGAGCGTGTTCAGACAGGACAGACAAGAGAACACAGAAAGGACTCAGTTCAGACACGGGAACTAATACCGAAAAGCAGGAGACATACAGGACTCAGTTCAGACACGGGAGCTGATAACGCAAAGCAGGAGACATACAGGACTCAGTTCAGACACGGGAGCTGATACCGCAAAGCAGAAGACATACAGGACTCAGTTCAGACAGGCCTGGAAATACAGCCTCCAGGAAAGGCAGACAAGGAAACAAAGAACGGGACCTGGCACCTTCAGAGTGCAAGCACACACTGAAGGAAACACTATGCTCAGGCAGGGATAGAAGGGAGCTGCTGAGCTATATACCAAGTGACAGACAGCAATAGGCTGAGGACGCACAAGGGGTGTGACCCACAGCAGGTACAAAAGGCAGGAAGTGATCGGGCGCCGCCCTTAAGCAGCAGAAACAGACACAAACAGACAGCATGGAGGGAAGCCAGAGAGACATTCTGGACAGGAGATCAAGTGCGCCCTCTTGCACAGTGGGAGATGGACCACCATGCAAGGACGCCGCCAGGTATGTTACAAGGGGTCTATTAGACATCAAGCCCTGGGGTCAGTAATGGAGAGGGGTCTATCAGACATCAAGCCCTCGGGTTAGTAATGGAGAGGGGTCTATCAGACATCAAGCCCCGGGGTCAGTAATGGAGAGGGGTCTATCAGACATCAAGCTCTGGGGTTAGTAATGGAGAGGGGTCTATCAGACATCAAGCCCCGAGGTCAGTAATGGAGAGGGGTCTATCAGACATCAAGCCCCGGGGTTAGTAATGGATAGGAGTCTATCAGACATCAAGCCCTGGGGTTAGTAATGGAGAGGGGTCTATCAGACATCAAGCCCTGGGGTGAGTAATGGATAGGAGTCTATCAGACATCAAACCCTGAGGTCCGTAATGGAGAGGAGTCTATCAGACATCAATCCCTGGGGTTAGTAATGGAGAGGGGTCTATCAGACATCAAGCCCCGGGGTCAGTAATGGAGAGGGGTCTATCAGACATCAAGCCCTGGGGTTAGTAATGGAGAGGAGTCTATCAGACATCAAGCCCCGGGGTCAGTAATTGAGAGGGGTCTATCAGACATCAAGCCCCGGGGTCAGTAATGGAGAGGGGTCTATCAGACATCAAGCCCCGGGGTTAGTAATGGATAGGAGTCTATCAGACATCAAGCCCTGGGGTTAGTAATGGAGAGGGGTCTATCAGACATCAAGCCCTGGGGTGAGTAATGGATAGGAGTCTATCAGACATCAAACCCTGAGGTCCGTAATGGAGAGGAGTCTATCAGACATCAATCCCTGGGGTTAGTAATGGAGAGGGGTCTATCAGACATCAAGCCCCGGGGTCAGTAATGGAGAGGGGTCTATCAGACATCAAGCCCTGGGGTTAGTAATGGAGAGGAGTCTATCAGACATCAAGCCCCGGGGTCAGTAATTGAGAGGGGTCTATCAGACATCAAGCCCCGGGGTCAGTAATGGAGAGGGGTCTATCAGACATCAAGCCCCGGGGTTAGTAATGGATAGGAGTCTATCAGACATCAAGCCCTGGGGTTAGTAATGGAGAGGGGTCTATCAGACATGAAGCCCTGGGGTCAGTAATGGATAGGGGTCTATCAGACATCAAGCCCTGAGGTCCGTAATGGAGAGGGGTCTATCAGACATCAAGCCCTGGGGTTAGTAATGGAGAGGGGTCTATCAGACATCAAGCCCCGGGGTCAGTAATGGAGAGGGGTCTATTAGACATCAAGCCCTGGGGTCAGTAATGGAGAGGGGTCTATCAGACATCAAGCCCTGAGGTCCGTAATGGAGAGGGGTCTATCAGACATCAAGCCCTGGGGTTAGTAATGGAGAGGGGTCTATCAGACATCAAGCCCCGGGGTCAGTAATGGAGAGGGGTCTATTAGACATCAAGCCCTGGGGTCAGTAATGGAGAGGGGTCTATCAGACATCAAGCCCTCGGGTTAGTAATGGAGAGGGGTCTATCAGACATCAAGCCCCGGGGTCAGTAATGGAGAGGGGTCTATCAGACATCAAGCTCTGGGGTTAGTAATGGAGAGGGGTCTATCAGACATCAAGCCCCGAGGTCAGTAATGGAGAGGGGTCTATCAGACATCAAGCCCCGGGGTCTATATATAGATCCCTCTGTGTGTAATGACTCTATATAATAGATCGCTCTGTGTGTAATGACTCTATATAATAGATTCCTCTGTGTGTAATGACTCTATATAATAGATCGCTCTGTGTGTAATGACTCTATATAATAGAGCCCTCTGCGTGTAATGACTCTGTATAATAGATCCCTCTGTGTGTAATGACTCTATATAATAGATCACTCTGTGTGTAATGACTCTATATAATAGATCGCTCTGCGTGTAATGACTCTATATAATAGATCCCTCTGCGTGTAATGACTCTATATAATAGATCCCTCTGTGTGTAATGACTCTATATAATAGATCCCTCTGTGTGTAATGACTCTATATAATAGATCCCTCTGTGTGTAATGACTCTATAGAATAGCTCCCTCTGTGTGTAATGACTCTATATAATAGATTCCTCTGTGTGTAATGACTCTATATAATAGATCGCTCTGCGTGTAATGACTATATAATAGATCCGTCTGCGTGTAATGACTATATAATAGATCCGTCTGCGTGTAATGACACTATATAATAGATCCCTCTGTGTGTAATGACTCTATATAATAGATCCCTCTGTGTGTAATGACTCTATATAATAGATCCCTCTGCGTGTAATGACTCTATATAATAGATCACAGTGCATGTAACGACTCTATATGATAGATCCCTCTGCGTGTAATGGCTATATATGATAGATCCCTCTGCGTGTAACGACTCTATATGATAGATCCCTCTGCGTGTAATGACTATATGATAGATCCCTCTGCGTGTAATGTCTATATATGATAGAGCCCTCTGTGTGTAATGACTCTATAATAGATCCCTCTGCGTGTAATGACTCTATAGAATAGATCCCTCTGCGTGTAATGACTCTATAGAATAGATCCCTCTGCGTGTAATGACTCTATAGAATAGATCCCTCTGCGTGTAATGACTCTATAGAATAGATCCCTCTGCGTGTAATGACTCTATAGAATAGATCCCTCTGCGTGTAATGACTCTATAGAATAGATCCCTCTGCGTGTAATGACTCTATATAATAGATCCCTCTGTGTGTAATGACTCTATAGAATAGATCCCTCTGCGTGTAATGACTCTATAGAATAGATCCCTCTGCGTGTAATGACTCTATAGAATAGATCCCTCTGCGTGTAATGACTCTATAGAATAGATCCCTCTGCGTTTAATGACTCTATAGAATAGATCCCTCTGCGTGTAATGACCCTATATAATAGATCCCTCTGTGTGTAATGACTCTATATAATAGATCCCTCTGTGTGTAATGACTCTATATAATAGATCCCTCTGTGTGTAATGACTCTATAGAATAGATCCCTCTGCGTGTAATGACTCTATAATAGATCCCTCTGCGTGTAATGACGCTATAATAGATCCCTCTGCGTGTAATGACTGTAGAATAGATCGCTGTGTGTAATGACTCTATAGAATAGATCCCTGTGTGTAATGACTCTATAGAATAGATCCCTGTGTGTAATGACTCTATAGAATAGATCGCTGTGTGTAATGACTATAGAATAGATCCCTCTGTGTGTAATGACTCTATAGAATAGATCGCTCTGTGTGTAATGACTCTATAGAATAGATCCCTCTGCGTGTAATGACTCTATAGAATAGATCCCTCTGCGTGTAATGACTCTATAGAATAGATCCCTCTGCGTGTAATGACTCTATAGAATAGATCCCTCTGCGTGTAATGACTCTATATAATAGATCCCTCTGCGTGTAATGACTCTATATAATAGATCCCTCTGCGTGTAATGACTCTATATAATAGAGCCCTCTGCGTGTAATGACTCTATATAATAGATCCCTCTGTGTGTAATGACTCTATAAAATAGAGCCCTCTGCGTGTAATGACTCTATATAATAGAGCCCTCTGCGTGTAATGACTCTATATAATAGATCCGTCTGTGTGTAATGACTCTATATAATAGATCCCTTTGCGTGTAATGACTCTATATAATAGATCCCTCTGTGTGTAATGACTCTATAATAGATCCCTCTGCGTGTAATGACGCTATAATAGATCCCTCTGCGTGTAATGACTGTAGAATAGATCGCTGTGTGTAATGACTCTATAGAATAGATCCCTGTGTGTAATGACTCTATAGAATAGATCCCTGTGTGTAATGACTCTATAGAATAGATCGCTGTGTGTAATGACTATAGAATAGATCCCTCTGTGTGTAATGACTCTATAGAATAGATCGCTCTGTGTGTAATGACTCTATAGAATAGATCCCTCTGCGTGTAATGACTCTATAGAATAGATCCCTCTGCGTGTAATGACTCTATAGAATAGATCCCTCTGCGTGTAATGACTCTATAGAATAGATCCCTCTGCGTGTAATCACTCTATATAATAGATCCCTCTGCGTGTAATGACTCTATATAATAGATCCCTCTGCGTGTAATGACTCTATATAATAGAGCCCTCTGCGTGTAATGACTCTATATAATAGATCCCTCTGTGTGTAATGACTCTATAAAATAGAGCCCTCTGCGTGTAATGACTCTATATAATAGAGCCCTCTGCGTGTAATGACTCTATATAATAGATCCGTCTGTGTGTAATGACTCTATATAATAGATCCCTCTGCGTGTAATGACTCTATATAATAGATCCCTCTGTGTGTAATGACTCTATATAATAGATCCCTCTGTGTGTAATGACTCTATATAATAGATCCCTCTGTGTGTAATGACTCTATATAATAGATCACTCTGTGTGTAATGACTCTATATAATAGATCACTCTGTGTGCAATGACTCTGTATAATAGATCCCTCTGTGTGTAATGACTCTGTATAATAGATCCCTCTGCGTGTAATGACTCTATATAATAGATCGCTCTGCGTGTAATGACTCTATATATTAGATCCCTCTGTGTGTAATGACTCTATATAATAGATCCCTCTGCGTGTAAAGACTCTATATAATAGATCCCTCTGTGTGTAATGACTCTATATAATAGATCCCTCTGTGTGTAATGAATATATAATAGATCCCTCTGCGTGTAATGACTCTATATAATAGATCCCTCTGTGTGTAATGACTCTATATAATAGATCCCTCTGTGTGTAATGACTATATAATAGATCCCTCTGTGTGTAATGACTATATAATAGATCCCTCTGCGTGTAATGACTCTATATAATAGATCCCTCTGCGTGTAATGACTCTATATAATAGATCCCTCTGCGTGTAATGACTCTATATAATAGATCCCTCTGCGTGTAATGACTCTATATAATAGATCGCTCTGCGTGTAATGACTCTATATAATAGATCCCTCTGTGTGTAATGACTCTATATAATAGATCCCTCTGTGTGTAATGACTCTATATAATAGATCCCTCTGTGTGTAATGACTCTATATAATAGATCCGTCTGTGTGTAATGACTCTATATAATAGATCCCTCTGCGTGTAATGACTCTATATAATAGATCCCTCTGTGTGTAATGAATATATAATAGATCCCTCTGCGTGTAATGACTCTATATAATAGATCGCTCTGCGTGTAATGACTCTATATAATAGATCCCTCTGTGTGTAATGACTCTATATAATAGATCCCTCTGTGTGTAATGACTCTATATAATAGATCCCTCTGTGTGTAATGACTCTATATAATAGATCCGTCTGTGTGTAATGACTCTATATAATAGATCCCTCTGCGTGTAATGACTCTATATAAATAGATCCCTCTGCGTGTAATGACTCTATATAATAGATCCGTCTGTGTGTAATGACTCTATATAATAGATCCCTCTGTGTGTAATGACTCTATATAATAGATCCCTCTGTGTGTAATGACTCTATATAATAGATCCCTCTGCGTGTAATGACTCTATATAATAGATCCCTCTGTGTGTAATGACTCTATATAATAGATCCCTCTGTGTGTAATGACTCTATATAATAGATCCCTCTGCGTGTAATGACTCTATATAATAGATCCCTCTGCGTGTAATGACTCTATATAATAGATCCCTCTGCGTGTAATGACTCTATATAATAGATCGCTCTGCGTGTAATGACTCTATATAATAGATCCCTCTGCGTGTAATGACTCTATATAGTAGATCGCTCTTCGTGTAATGACTCTATATAATAGATCCCTCTGCGTGTAATGACTCTATATAATAGATCCCTCTGCGTGTAATGACTCTATATAATAGATCCCTCTGTGTGTAATGACTCTATATAATAGATCCCTCTGTGTGTAATGACTATATAATAGATCCCTCAGTGTGTAATGACTCTATATAATAGATCGCTCTGTGTGTAATGACTCTATATAATAGATCCCTCTGCGTGTAATGACTCTATATAATAGATCCCTCTGCGTGTAATGACTCTATATAATAGATCCCTCAGTGTATAATGACTCAATATAATAGATCACTCTGTGTGTAATGACTCTATATAATAGATCCCTCTGCGTATAATGACTCTATATAATAGATCCCTCAGTGTGTAATGACTCTATATAATAGATCACTCTGTGTGTAATAACTCTATATAATAGATCCCTCTGTGTGTAATGACTCTATATAATAGATCCCTCTGTGTGTAATGACTCTATATAATAGATCCCTCTGTGTGTAATGACTCTATATAATAGATCCCTCTGTGTGTAATGACTCTATATAATAGATCCCTCTGCGTGTAATGACTCTATATAATAGATCCCTCTGCGTGTAATGACTCTATATAATAGATCCCTCAGTGTATAATGACTCAATATAATAGATCACTCTGTGTGTAATAACTCTATATAATAGATCCCTCTGTGTGTAATGACTCTATATAATAGATCACTCTGTGTGTAATGACTCTATATAATAGATCACTCTGTGTGTAATAACTCTATATAATAGATCCCTCTGTGTGTAATGACTCTATATAATAGATCGCTCTGTTTGTAATGACTCTATATAATAGATCCCTCTGTGTGTAATGACTCTATATAATAGATCCCTCTGCGTGTAATGACTCTATATAATAGATCCCTCTGCGTGTAATGACTCTATATAATAGATCCCTCAGTGTGTAATGACTCTATATAATAGATCCCTCTGTGTGTAATGACTCTATATAATAGATCCCTGTGTGTAATGACTCTATATAATAGATCCCTCTGTGTGTAATGACTCTATATAATAGATCCCTCTGTGTGTAATGACTCTATATAATAGATCCCTCTGCGTGTAATGACTCTATAATAGATCCCTCTGTGTGTAATGACTCTATATAATAGATCCCTCTGTGTGTAATGACTCTATATAATAGATCCCTCTGCGTGTTATGACTCTATATAATAGATCCCTCTGCGTGTAATGACTCTATATAATAGATCCCTCTGTGTGTAATGACTCTATATAATAGATCCCTCTGTGTGTAATGACTCTATATAATAGATCCCTCTGCGTGTAATGACTCTATATAATAGATCCCTCTGTGTGTAATGACTCTATATAATACATCCCTCTGTGTGTAATGACTCTATATAATAGATCCCTCTGTGTGTAATGACTCTATAGAATAGATCCCTCTGCGTGTAATGACTCTATATAATAGATCCCTCTGTGTGTAATGACTCCATATAATAGATCGCTCTGTGTGTAATGACTCTATATAATAGATCCCTCTGTGTGTAATGACACTATATAATAGATCCCTCTGTGTGTAATGACTCTATATAATAGATCCCTCTGCGTGTAATGACTCTATATAATAGATCCCTCTGTGTGTAATGACTCTATAGAATAGATCCCTCTGTGTGTAATGACTCCATATAATAGATCCCTCTGTGTGTAATGACTCCATATAATAGATCGCTCTGTGTGTAATGACTCTATATAATAGATCCCTCTGTGTGTAATGACACTATATAATAGATCCCTCTGTGTGTAATGACTCTATATAATAGATCCCTCTGCGTGTAATGACTCTATATAATAGATCCCTCTGTGTGTAATGACTCTATATAATAGATCGCTCTGTGTGTAATGACTCTATATAATAGATCCCTCTGCGTGTAATGACTCTATATAATAGATCCCTCTGCGTGTAATGACTCTATATAATAGATCCCTCAGTGTATAATGACTCAATATAATAGATCACTCTGTGTGTAATAACTCTATATAATAGATCCCTCTGTGTGTAATGACTCTATATAATAGATCACTCTGTGTGTAATGACTCTATATAATAGATCACTCTGTGTGTAATAACTCTATATAATAGATCCCTCTGTGTGTAATGACTCTATATAATAGATCGCTCTGTGTGTAATGACTCTATATAATAGATCCCTCTGTGTGTAATGACTCTATATAATAGATCCCTCTGCGTGTAATGACTCTATATAATAGATCCCTCTGCGTGTAATGACTCTATATAATAGATCCCTCAGTGTGTAATGACTCTATATAATAGATCCCTCTGTGTGTAATGACTCTATATAATAGATCCCTGTGTGTAATGACTCTATATAATAGATCCCTCTGTGTGTAATGACTCTATATAATAGATCCCTCTGTGTGTAATGACTCTATATAATAGATCCCTCTGCGTGTAATGACTCTATAATAGATCCCTCTGTGTGTAATGACTCTATATAATAGATCCCTCTGTGTGTAATGACTCTATATAATAGATCCCTCTGCGTGTTATGACTCTATATAATAGATCCCTCTGCGTGTAATGACTCTATATAATAGATCCCTCTGTGTGTAATGACTCTATATAATAGATCCCTCTGTGTGTAATGACTCTATATAATAGATCCCTCTGCGTGTAATGACTCTATATAATAGATCCCTCTGTGTGTAATGACTCTATATAATAGATCCCTCTGTGTGTAATGACTCTATATAATAGATCCCTCTGTGTGTAATGACTCTATAGAATAGATCCCTCTGCGTGTAATGACTCTATAGAATAGATCCCTCTGTGTGTAATGACTCCATATAATAGATCGCTCTGTGTGTAATGACTCTATATAATAGATACCTCTGTGTGTAATGACACTATATAATAGATCCCTCTGTGTGTAATGACTCTATATAATAGATCCCTCTGCGTGTAATGACTCTATATAATAGATCCCTCTGTGTGTAATGACTCTATAGAATAGATCCCTCTGTGTGTAATGACTCCATATAATAGATCCCTCTGTGTGTAATGACTCCATATAATAGATCGCTCTGTGTGTAATGACTCTATATAATAGATCCCTCTGTGTGTAATGACACTATATAATAGATCCCTCTGTGTGTAATGACTATATAATAGATCCCTCTGCGTGTAATGACTCTATATAATAGATCCCTCTGTGTGTAATGACTCTATATAATAGATCGCTCTGTGTGTAATGACTCTATATAATAGATCCCTCTGTGTGTAATGACTCTATATAATAGATCGCTCTGTGTGTAATGACTCTATATAATAGATCCCTCTGTGTGTAATGACTCTATAGAATAGATCCCTCTGCGTGTAATGACTCTATATAATAGATCCCTCTGTGTGTAATGACTCCATAGAATAGATCCCTCTGTGTGTAATGACTCTATATAATAGATCCCTCTGTGTGTAATGACACTATATAATAGATCCCTCTGTGTGTAATGACTCTATATAATAGATCCCTCTGCGTGTAATGACTCTATATAATAGATCCCTCTGTGTGTAATGACTCTATATAATAGATCCCTCTGTGTGTAATGACTCTATAGAATAGATCCCTCTGCGTGTAATGACTATATATAATAGATCCCTCTGTGTGTAATGACTCTATATAATAGATCCCTCTGTGTGTAATGACTATATAATAGATCCCTCTGTGTGTAATGACTATATATAATAGATCCCCCTGTGTGTAATGACTCTATAGAATAGATCCCTCTGCGTGTAATGACTATATATAATAGATCCCTCTGTGTGTAATGACTCTATATAATAGATCCCTCTGTGTGTAATGACTCCATAGAATAGATCCCTCTGTGTGTAATGACACTATATAATAGATCCCTCTGTGTGTAATGACTCTATATAATAGATCCCTCTGTGTGTAATGACTCTATAGAATAGATCCCTCTGCGTGTAATGACTCTATATAATAGATCCCTCTGTGTGTAATGACTCCATAGAATAGATCCCTCTGTGTGTAATGACTCTATATAATAGATCCCTCTGTGTGTAATGACACTATATAATAGATCCCTCTGTGTGTAATGACTCTATATAATAGATCCCTCTGCGTGTAATGACTCTATATAATAGATCCCTCTGTGTGTAATGACTCTATATAATAGATCCCTCTGTGTGTAATGACTCTATAGAATAGATCCCTCTGCGTGTAATGACTATATATAATAGATCCCTCTGTGTGTAATGACTCTATATAATAGATCCCTCTGTGTGTAATGACTATATAATAGATCCCTCTGTGTGTAATGACTATATATAATAGATCCCCCTGTGTGTAATGACTCTATAGAATAGATCCCTCTGCGTGTAATGACTATATATAATAGATCCCTCTGTGTGTAATGACTCTATATAATAGATCCCTCTGTGTGTAATGACTCCATAGAATAGATCCCTCTGTGTGTAATGACACTATATAATAGATCCCTCTGTGTGTAATGACTCTATATAATAGATCCCTCTGTGTGTAATGACTCTATAGAATAGATCCCTCTGCGTGTAATGACTCTATATAATAGATCCCTCTGTGTGTAATGACTCCATAGAATAGATCCCTCTGCGTGTAATGACTCTATAGAATAGATCCCTCTGCGTGTAATGACTATATATAATAGATCCCTCTGTGTGTAATGACTCTATATAATAGATCCCTCTGCGTGTAATGACTCTATATAATAGATCCCTCTGTGTGTAATGACTCTATATAATAGATCCCTCTGTGTGTAATGACTCTTTATAATAGATCCCTCTGTGTGTAATGACTCTATATAATAGATCCCTCTGTGTGTAATGACTCTATAGAATAGATCCCTCTGCGTGTAATGACTATATATAATAGATCACTCTGTGTGTAATGACTATATATAATAGATCCCTCTGTGTGTAATGACTCTATATAATATAGGAGCTTCACTTTTTGATGATATTCTGATTTAGTGAGCTGCGCCTGTATCTTACCTGTCCTTAATGACGGAGGTGAGGGGCTGTCTGGGGGGATACCAGCGCTTAGTCATGTATGACCCCAGAAACAGCCGGAGCCCTCTGGCAGCCGGTCCTGTGCAGTCATAGTGTGGTGACGGAGGGGGCTGCCATTGTTTGTGGGCTCTTGGTCCCTGTGTGGCGCTACTTTTAGGGGTATCTGAAGAAATGTCACCTCTCAGAACAGATTGTGGGATGTGCGACACCCCCCATAAGATGAGCATCGTTCAGACGGGCGAATAAACCCCCAGAGTTCAGTGTTGTTGTATATCAAAGTGACCGCCGGGCACTGACGTCTGTCACCCAAGAATAGAGCGTGTCCTGAACGCATTCCCAGCTGCCGAGACTCGTCACTGACAGGAGGCGGCCGGGGGCAGCCATACTGAGGAGCCGCCATTACAGATAGTACCGCCATATGCAATGTTTATACGGGAGAGCGGTGGGAGTGATAGTTACCAGCTGGCTATAAAAAGCAAGGCAGCGGTATTAGAGTTATATTCTTGTACATAGGGGGCAGTATTATAGTAGTTATATTCTTGTACATAGGGGCAGTATTATAGTAGTTATATTCTTGTGCATAGGAGCAGTATTATAGTAGTTATATTCTTGTACATAGGGGGCAGTATTATAGTAGTTATATTCTTGTACATAGGAGCAGTATTATAGTAGTTATATTCTTGTACATAGGGGGCAGTATTATAGTAGTTATATTCTTGTACATAGGGGGCAGTATTATAGTAGTTATATTCTTGTACATAGGGGCAGTAGTATAGTAGTTATATTCTTGTACATAGGGGCAGTATTATAGTAGTTATATTCTTGTACATAGGAGCAGTATTATAGTAGTTATATTCTTGTACATAGGAGCAGTATTATAGTAGTTATATTCTTGTACATAGGAGCAGTATTATAGTAGTTATATTCTTGTACATAGGGGGCAGTATTATAGTAGTTATATTCTTGTACATAGGAGCAGTATTATAGTAGTTATATTCTTGTACATAGGGGCAGTATTATAGTAGTTATATTCTTGTACATAGCAGCAGTATTAGAGTAGTTATATTCTTGTACATAGGGGCAGTATTATAGTAGTTATATTCTTGTACATAGGGAGCAGTATTAGAGTAGTTATATTCTTGTACATAGGAGCAGTATTATAGCAGTTATATTCTTGTGCATAGGAGCAGTATTATAGCAGTTATATTCTTGTACATAGGGAGCAGTATTATAGTAGTTATATTCTTGTACATAGCAGCAGTATTATAGTAGTTATATTCTTGTACATAGGGAGCAGTATTATAGCAGTTATATTCTTGTACATAGGAGCAGTATTATAGTAGTTATATTCTTGTACATAGGGGCAGTATTAGAGTAGTTATATTCTTGTACATAGAGAGCAGTATTATAGTAGTTATAATCTTGTACATAGCAGCAGTATTATAGTAGTTATATTCTTGTACATAGGAGCAGTATTATAGCAGTTATATTCTTGTACATAGGGAGCAGTATTATAGTAGTTATATTCTTGTACATAGCAGCAGTATTATAGTAGTTATATTCTTGTACATAGGGAGCAGTATTATAGCAGTTATATTCTTGTACATAGGAGCAGTATTATAGTAGTTATATTCTTGTACATAGGGGCAGTATTATAGTAGTTAAATTCTTGTACATAGGGGGCAGTATTATAGTAGTTATATTCTTGTACATAGGAGCAGTATTATAGTAGTTATATTCTTGTATATAGGAGCAGTATTATAGTAGCTATATTCTTGTACATAGGGGGCAGTATTATAGTAGTTATATTCTTGTTCATAGGGGACAGTATTATAGTAGTTATATTCTTGTACATAGGGGGCAGTATTATAGTAGTTATATTCTTGTACATAGAGAGCAGTATTATAGTAGTTATATTCTTGTACATAGGGGCAGTATTATAGTAGTTATATTCCTGTACATAGGGGGCAGTATTATAGTAGTTATATTCTTGTATATAGGAGCATTATTATAGTAGTTATATTCTTGTACATAGGGGCAGTATTATAGTAGTTATATTCCTGTACATAGGGGGCAGTATTATAGTAGTTATATTCTTGTATATAGGAGCAATATTATAGTAGTTATATTCTTGTACATAGGGGCAGTATTATAGTAGTTATATTCTTGTACATAGAGAGCAGTATTATAGTAGTTATATTCTTGTACATAGGGGCAGTATTATAGTAGTTATATTCTTGTACATAGAGAGCAGTATTATAGTAGTTATATTCTTGTATATAGGAGCAGTATTATCGTAGCTATATTCTTGGACATAGGGGGCAGTATTATAGTAGTTATATTCTTGTTCATAGGGGGCAGTATTATAGTAGTTATATTCTTGTACATAGGGGGCAGTATTATAGTAGTTATATTCTTGTACATAGAGAGCAGTATTATAGTAGTTATATTCTTGTACATAGGGGCAGTATTATAGTAGTTATATTCCTGTACATAGGGGCAGTATTATAGTAGTTATATTCTTGTACATAGGGGCAGTATTATAGTAGTTATATTCCTGTACATAGGGGGCAGTATTATAGTAGTTATATTCTTGTATATAGGAGCAATATTATAGTAGTTATATTCTTGTACATAGGGGGCAGTATTATAGTAGTTATATTCTTGTACATAGGGGCAGTATTATAGTAGTTATATTCTTGTACATAGGGAGCAGTATTATAGTAGTTATATTCTTGTACATAGAAGCAGTATTATAGTAGTTATATTATTGTACATAGGGGCAGTATTATAGTAGTTATATTCCTGTACATAGGGGGCAGTATTATAGTAGTTATATTCTTGTATATAGGAGCAGTATTATAGTAGTTATATTCTTGTACATAGGAGCAGTATTATAGTAGTTATATTCTTGTACATAGGAGCAGTATTATAGTAGTTATATTCTTGTACATAGGAGCAGTATTATAGTAGTTATATTCTTGTATATAGGGGCAGTATTATAGTAGTTATATTCTTGTATATAGGGGCAGTATTATAGTAGTTATATTCTTGTACATAGGGGGCAGTATTATAGTAGTTATATTCTTGTACATAGAGAGCAGTATTATAGTAGTTATATTCTTGTACATAGGGGCAGTATTATAGTAGTTATATTCCTGTACATAGGGGGCAGTATTATAGTAGTTATATTCTTGTATATAGGAGCAGTATTATAGTAGTTATATTCTTGTACATAGGGGGCAGTATTATAGTAGTTATATTCTTGTACATAGGAGCAGTATTATAGTAGTTATATTCTTGTACATAGGGGCAGTATTATAGTAGTTATATTCTTGTACATAGGGGGCACTATTATAGTAGTTATATTCTTGTACATAGGGGGCAGTATTATAGTAGTTATATTCTTGTACATAGGGAGCAGTATTATAGTAGTTATATTCTTGTATATAGGGAGCAGTATTATAGTAGTTATATTCTTGTACATGGGGGCAGTATTATAGTAGTTATATTCTTGTACATAGGAGCAGTATTATAGTAGTTATATTCTTGTACATAGGAGCAGTATTATAGTAGTTATATTCTTGTACATAGGGGGCAGTATTATAGTAGTTATATTCTTGTACATAGGGGGCAGTATTATAGTAGTTATATTCTTGTACATAGGGAGCAGTATTATAGTAGTTATATTCTTGTACATAGGGAGCAGTATTATAGTAGTTATATTCTTGTACATAGGAGCAGTATTATAGTAGTTATATTCTTGTACATAGAGGCAGTATTATAGTAGTTATATTCTTGTACATAGGAGCAGTATTATAGTAGTTATATTCTTGTACATAGGAGCAGTATTATAGTAGTTATATTCTTGTACATAGGGGGCAGTATAATAGTAGTTATATTCTTGTACATAGGGGGCAGTATTATAGTAGTTATATTCTTGTACATAGGAGCAGTATTATAGTAGTTATATTCTTGTACATAGGAGCAGTATTATAGTAGTTATATTCTTGTACATAGGAGCAGTATTATAGTAGTTATATTCTTGTACATAGCAGCAGTATTATAGTAGTTATATTCTTGTACATAGGAGCAGTATTATAGTAGTTATATTCCTGTACATAGGAGCAGTATTATAGTAGTTATATTCTTGTATATAGGGGCAGTATTATAGTAGTTATATTCTTGTACATAGGGGGCAGTATTATAGTAGTTATATTCTTGTACATAGTAGCAGTATTATAGTAGTTATATTCTTGTACATAGGAGCAGTATTATAGTAGTTATATTCTTGTACATAGCAGCAGTATTATAGTAGTTATATTCTTGTACATAGGAGCAGTATTATAGTAGTTATATTCCTGTACATAGGAGCAGTATTATAGTAGTTATATTCTTGTACATAGCAGCAGTATTATAGTAGTTATATTCTTGTACATAGGAACAGTATTATAGTAGTTATATTCCTTTACATAGGAGCAGTATTATAGTAGTTATATTCTTGTACATAGGATCAGTATTATAGTAGTTATATTCCTGTACATAGCGGCAGTATTATTGTAGTTATATTCTTGTACATAGGAGCAGTATTATAGTAGTTATATTCCTGTACATAGCGGCAGTATTATAGTAGTTATATTCTTGTACATAGGGGTAGTATTATATTAGTTATATTCTTGTATATAGGGGGCAGTATTATAGTAGTTATATTCTTGTACATAGGGGGCAGTATTATAATAGTTATATTCTTGTACATAGGGGGCAGTATTATAGTAGTTATATTCTTGTACATAGGGGGCAGTATTATAGTAGTTATATTCTTGTACATAGGAGCAGTATTCTAGTAGTTATATTCTTGTACATAGGAGCAGTATTATAGTAGTTATATTCTTGTATATAGGGGCAGTATTATAGTAGTTATATTCTTGTACATAGGGGGCAGTATTATAGTAGTTATATTCTTGTACATAGGGAGCAGTATTATAGTAGTTATATTCCTGTGCATAGGAGCAGTATTATAGCAGTTATATTCTTGTACATAGGGAGCAGTATTATAGTAGTTATATTCTTGTACATAGGAGCAGTATTATAGTAGTTATATTCCTGTACATAGGAGCAGTATTATAGTAGTTATATTCTTGTACATAGCAGCAGTATTATAGTAGTTATATTCTTGTATATAGGAGCAGTATTATAGTAGTCATATTCTTGTATATAGGAGCAGTATTATAGTAGTTATATTCTTGTACATAGTGGGCAGTATTATAGCAGTTCTATTCTTGTACATAGGGGGCAGTATTATAGTAGTTATATTCTTGTACATAGGAGCAGTATTATAGTAGTTATATTCTTGTGCATATGGGCAGTATTATAGTAGTTATATTCTTGTATGTAGGAGCAGTTTTATAGTAGTTATATTCTTGTACATAGGGGCAGTATTATAGTAGTTATATTCTTGCACATAGGGGGCAGTATTATAGTAGTTATATTCTTGTACATAGGGGGCAGTATTATAGTAGTTATATTCTTGTACATAGAGAGCAGTATTATAGTAGTTATATTCTTGTACATAGGGGCAGTATTATAGTAGTTATATTCCTGTACATAGGGGGCAGTATTATAGTAGTTATATTCTTGTATATAGGAGCAGTATTATAGTAGTTATATTCTTGTACATAGGGAGCAGTATTATAGTAGTTATATTCTTGTACATAGAAGCAGTATTATAGTAGTTATATTCTTGTACATAGGGGCAGTATTACAGTAGTTATATTCCTGTACATAGGGGGCAGTATTATAGTAGTTATATTCTTGTATATAGGAGCAGTATTATAGTAGTTATATTCTTGTACATAGGAGCAGTATTATAGTAGTTATATTCTTGTACATAGGAGCAGTATTATAGAAGTTATATTCTTGTATATAGGGGCAGTATTATAGTAGTTATATTCTTGTACATAGGGGGCAGTATTATAGTAGTTATATTCTTGTACATAGAGAGCAGTATTATAGTAGTTATATTCTTGTACTTAGGGGCAGTATTATAGTAGTTATTTTCCTGTACATAGGGGGCAGTATTATAGTAGTTATATTCTTGTATATAGGGGCAGTATTATAGTAGTTATATTCTTGTACATAGGGGGCAGTATTATAGTAGTTATATTCTTGTACATAGGGAGCAGTATTATAGTAGTTATATTCTTGTACATAGGGGGCAGTATTATAGTAGTTATATTCTTGTACATAGGGGGCAGTATTATAGTAGTTATATTCTTGTACATAGGAGCAGTATTATAGTAGTTATATTCTTGTACATAGGGGGCAGTATTATAGTAGTTATATTCTTGTACATAGGAGCAGTATTATAGTAGTTATATTCTTGTATATAGGAGCAGTATTATAGTAGTTATATTCTTGTACATAGGGGGCAGTATTATAGTAGTTATATTCTTGTACATAGGGGCAGTATTATAGTAGTTATATTCTTGTACATAGGAGCAGTATTATAGTAGTTATATTCTTGTACATAGGAGCAGTATTATAGTAGTTATATTCTTGTACATAGGGGCCAGACAATGTGAACTGAGGTCTAAGATGGCAGACATACAAGAAACAGAGGCATGTTCACACTAGCAAAAAAGAAGCAAGACAAAAATATATCTCATACCCTACCATAATTATATATAAATGTAAAGCAAAGTTGCATAATAAATATAGGGTACTATATAGTAGTTATATTCTTGTGCATAGGAGCAGTATTATAGCAGTTATATTCTTGTGCATAGGAGCAGTATTATAGCAGTTATATTCTTGTACATAGGGAGCAGTATTATAGTAGTTCTATTCTTGTACATAGTGGCAGTATTATAGTAGTTATATTCTTGTACATAGGGGGCAGTATAATAGTTGTTATATTCTTGTAGATAGGGGACAGTATTATAGTAGTTATATTCTTGTACGTAGGAGCAGTATTATAGTAGTTATATTCCTGTACATAGGAGCAGTATTATAGTAGTTATATTCTTGTACATAGGAGCAGTATTATAGTAGTTATATTCCTGTACATAGGAGCAGTATTATAGTAGTTATATTCTTGTATATAGGGGCAGTATTATAGTAGTTATATTCTTGTACATAGGGGGCAGTATTATAGTAGTTATATTCTTGTACATAGGGAGCAGTATTATAGTAGTTATATTCTTGTACATAGGGAGCAGTATTATAGTAGTTATATTCTTGTGCTTAGGAGCAGTATTATAGCAGTTATATTCTTGTACATAGGGAGCAGTATTATAGTAGTTATATTCTTGTACATATGAGCAGTATTATAGTAGTTATATTCCTGTACATAGGAGCAGTATTATAGTAGTTATATTCTTGTACATAGCAGCAGTATTATAGTAGTTATATTCTTGTATATAGGAGCAGTTTTATAGTAGTTATATTCTTGTACATAGTGGGCAGTATTGTAGAAGTTAAATTCTTGTACATAGGGGAAGTATTATAGTAGTTTTATTCTTGTACATAGGAGCAGTATTATAGTAGTTATATTCTTGTACATAGGGGCAGTATTATAGTAGTTATATTCTTGTACATAGGGGGCAGTATTATAGTAGTTATATTCTTGTACATAGGGGGCAGTATTATAGTAGTTATATTCTTGTACATAGAGAGCAGTATTATAGTAGTTATATTCTTGTACATAGGGGCAGTATTATAGTAGTTATATTCCTGTACATAGGGGGCAGTATTATAGTAGTTATATTCTTGTATATAGGAGCAGTATTATAGTAGTTATATACTTGTACATAGGGAACAGTATTATAGTAGTTATATTCTTGTACATAGAAGCAGTATTATAGTAGTTATATTCCTGTACATAGGGGGCAGTATTATAGTAGTTATATTCTTGTATATAGGAGCAGTATTATAGTAGTTATATTCCTGTACATAGGAGCAGTATTATAGTAGTTATATTCATGTACATAGGGGGCAGTATTATAGTAGTTATATTCTTGTACATAGGAGCAGTATTATAGTAGTTATATTCTTGTATATAGGGAGCATTATTATAGTAGTTATATTCTTGTACATAGGAGCAGTATTATAGTAGTTATATTCTTGTACATAGGGGGCAGTATTATAGTAGTTATATTCTTGTACATAGGAGCAGTATTATAGTATTTATATTCCTGTACATAGGAGCAGTATTATAGTATTTATATTCTTGTACATAGGAGCAGTATTATAGTAGTTATATTCTTGTATATAGGGAGCAGTATTATAGTAGTTATATTCTTGTACATAGGGGCAGTATTATAGTAGTTATATTCTTGTACATAGGGGGCAGTATTATAGTAGTTATATTCTTGTACATAGGAGCAGTATTATAGTAGTTATATTCTTGTACATAGGAGCAGTATTATAGTATTTATATTCCTGTACATAGGGAGCAGTATTATAGTAGTTATATTCTTGTATATAGGGGGTAGTATTATAGTAGTTATATTCTTGTACATAGGGAGCAGTATTATAGTAGCTATATTCTTGTGCATAGGAGCAGTATTATAGTAGTTATATTCTTGTATATAGGAGCAGTATTATAGTAGTTATATTCTTGTACATAGGGGGCAGTATTATAGTAGTTATATTCTTGTACATAGGACCAGTATTATAGTAGTTATATTCTTGTACATAGGGGGCAGTATTATAGTAGTTATATTCTTGTTCATAGGAGCAGTATTATAGTAGTTATATTCTTGTACATAGGGAGCAGTATTATAGTAGTTATATTCTTGTACATGGGGGCAGTATTATAGTAGTTATATTCTTGTACATAGGAGCAGTAGTATAGTAGTTATATTCTTGTACATATGGGGCAGTATTATAGTAGCTATATTCTTGTACATAGGGGTAGTATTATAGTAGTTATATTCTTGGACATAGGGGTAGTATTATAGTAGTTATATTCTTGTACATACGAGCAGTATTATAGTAGTTATATTCTTGTACATAGGGGTAGTGTTATAGTAGTTATATTCTTGTACATGGGGGCAGTATTATAGTAGTTATATTCTTGTACATAGGAGCAGTATTATAGTAGTTATATTCTTGTACATACGAGCAGTATTATAGTAGTTATATTCTTGTACATACGAGCAGTATTATAGTAGTTATATTCTTGTACATAGGGAGCAGTATTATAGTAGTTATATTCTTGTACATAGGGGCAGTATTATAGTAGTTATATTCTTGTACATAGGGAGCAGTATTATAGTAGTTATATTCTTGTACATAGGGGCAGTATTATAGTAGTTATATTCTTGTACATGGGGGCAGTATTATAGTAGTTATATTCTTGTACATAGGAGCAGTATTATAGTAGTTATATTCTTGTACATAGGGGTAGTATTATAGTAGTTATATTCTTGTACATAGGGAGCAGTATTATAGTAGTTATATTCTTGTACATGGGCGCAGTATTATAGTAGTTATATTCTTGTACATAGGAGCAGTATTATAGTAGTTATATTCTTGTACATAGGAGCAGTATTATAGTAGTTATATTCTTGTACATATGGGGCAGTATTATAGTAGCTATATTCTTGTACATAGTGGTAGTATTATAGTAGTTATAATCTTGTACATAGGGGACAGTATTATAGTAGTTATATTCTTGTACATATGGGGCAGTATTATAGTAGCTATATTCTTGTACATAGGGGTAGTATTATAGTAGTTATATTCTTGTACATAGGGGTAGTATTATAGTAGTTATGTTCTTGTATATAGGGGGTAGTATTATAGTAGTTATATTCTTGTACATAGGGTGCAGTATTATAGTAGTTATACTCTTGTACATAGGGGCAGTATTATAGTAGTTATATTCTTGTACATAGGGGGCAGTATTATAGTAGTTATATTCTTGTACATAGGAGCAGTATTATAGTAGTTATATTCTTGTATATAGGAGCAGTATTATAGTAGTTATATTCTTGTACATAGGGGGCAGTATTATAGTAGTTATATTCTTGTACATAGGAGCAGTATTATAGTAGTTATATTCTTGTACATAGGGACAGTATTATAGTAGTTATATTCTTGTACATAGGAGCAATATTATAGTAGTTATATTCTTGTACATAGGGGCAGTATTATAGTAGTTATATTCTTGTATATAGGGGACAGTATTATAGTAGTTATATTCTTGTACATAGGGGCAGTATTATAGTAATCATATTCTTGTATATAGGGGACAGTATTATAGTAGTTATATTCTTGTACATAGGAGCAGTATTATAGTAGTTATATTCTTGTACATAGGAGCAGTATTATAGTAGTTATATTCTTGTACATAGTGTCAGTATTATAGTAGTTATATTCTTGTACATAGTAGCAGTATTATAGTAGTTATATTCTTGTACATAGTAGCAGTATTATAGTAGTTATTCTTGTACATAGGGGCAGTATTATAGTAGTTATATTCTTGTACATATGGGGCAGTATTATAGTAGTTATATTCTTGTACATAGGAGCAGTATTATAGTAGTTATATTCTTGTACATAGAGGCAGTATTATAGTAGTTATATTCTTGTACATAGGGGGCAGTATTATAGTAGTTATATTCTTGTACATAGGAGCAGTATTATAGTAGTTATGTTCTTGTACATAGGGGGCAGTATTATAGTATTTATATTCTTGTATATAGGGGGCAGTATTATAGTAGTTATATTCTTGTACATAGAGGCAGTATTATAGTAGTTATATTCTTGTACATAGGAACAGTATTATAGTAGTTATATTCTTGTACATAGGGGGCAGTATTATAGTAGTTATATTCTTGTACATAGGGGGCAGTATTATAGAACAAAACAAAAAAAAGGGGAAGGTGAGCTCTATGGCCGGGGGTTGTGAGCGGAGTGTGAGCTCTGTGGCCGGGGGTTGTGTGCGGAGTGTGAGCTCTGTGTCCGGGGGTTGTGTGCGGGGTGTGAGCTCTGTGGCCGGGGGTTGTATGCTGGGTGTGAGCTCTGTTGCCGGTGTGTGTGTGCGAGGTGTGAGCTCTGTGGCCGGGGGTTGTGTGCGGGGTGTGAGCTCTGTGGCCGGGGGGTGTGTGCTGAGTGTGAGCTCTGTGGCCGGGGGGTGTGTGCGGGGTGTGAGCTCTGTGGCCGGGGGGTGTGCGGGGTGTGAGCTCTGTGGCCAGGGTGTGTGTACGGAGTGTGAGCTCTGTGGCCAGGGTGTGTGTGCGGAGTGTGAGCTCTGTGGCCGGGGGGTGTGTGCGAGGTGTGAGCTCTGTGGCCGGGGGTTGTGTGCGAGGTGTGAGCTCTGTGGCCGGGGGTTGTGCGCGGAGTGTGAGCTCTGTGGCCGGGGGGTGTGTGCGGGGTGTGAGCTCTGTGGCCGGGGGTTGTGTGCGGGGTGTGAGCTCTGTGGCCGGTGTGTGTGTGCGAGGTGTGAGCTCTGTGGCCGGGGTGTGTGTGCGAGGTGTGAGCTCTGTGGCCGGGGGGTGTGTGCGGGGTGTGAGCTCTGTGGCCGGGGATGTGTGCGGAGTGTGAGCTCTGTGGCCGGGGGGTGTGTGCGGGGTGTGAGCTCTGTGGCCGGGGGGTGTGCGGGGTGTGAGCTTTGTGGCCAGGGTGTGTGTGCGGAGTGTGAGCTATGTGGCCAGGTTGTGTGTGCGGAGTGTGAGCTATGTGGCCAGGTTGTGTGTGCGGAGTGTGAGCTCTGTGGCCGGGGGGTGTGCGGAGTGTGAGCTCTGTGGCCGGGGGGTGTGCAGAGTGTGAGCTCTGTGGCCAGGGTGTGTGTGCGGGGTGTGAGCTCTGTGGCCGGGTGGTGTGCGGGGTGTGAGCTCTGTGGCCGGGGGGTGTGCGGGGTGTGAGCTCTGTGGCCAGGGTGTGTGTGCGGAGTGTGAGCTCTGTGGCCAGGGTGTGTGTGCGGAGTGTGAGCTCTGTGGCCGGGGGGTGTGCGGGGTGTGAGCTCTGTGGCCGGGGGTGTGTGCGGGGTGTGAGCTCTGTGGCCGGGGTGTGTGCATAGTGTGAGCTCTGTGGCCGGGGGGTGTGCAGAGTGTGAGCTCTGTGGCCGGGGTTTGTGTGCGGGGTGTGAGCTCTGTGGCCGGTGGGTGTACAGAGTGTGAGCTCTGTGGCCGGGGTGTGTGTGCGGGGTGTGAGCTCTGTGGCCGGGGTGTGTGTGCGGAGTGTGAGCTCTGTGGCCGGGGTGTGTGTGTGGAGTGTGAGCTCTGTGGCCGGGGTGTGTGTGCGGGGTGTGAGCTCTGTGGCCGGGGGGGTGGGGGAGGGGTGTGCGGAGTGTGAGCTCTGTGGCCGGGGATGTGTGCGGAGTGTGAGCTCTGTGGCCGGGGTGTGTGTGCGGGGTGTGAGCTCTGTGGCCGGTGGGTGTACAGAGTGTGAGCTCTGTGGCCGGGGTGTGTGTGCGGGGTGTGAGCTCTGTGGCCGGGGTGTGTGTGCGGAGTGTGAGCTCTGTGGCCGGGGTGTGTGTGCGGAGTGTGAGCTATGTGGCCAGGTTGTGTGTGCGGAGTGTGAGCTCTGTGGCCGGGGGGTGTGCAGAGTGTGAGCTCTGTGGCCAGGGTGTGTGTGCGGGGTGTGAGCTCTGTGGCCGGGTGGTGTGCGGGGTGTGAGCTCTGTGGCCGGGGTGTGTGCGGGGTGTGAGCTCTGTGGCCAGGGTGTGTGTGCGGAGTGTGAGCTCTGTGGCCAGGGTGTGTGTGCGGAGTGTGAGCTCTGTGGCCGGGGTGTGTGTGCGGAGTGTGAGCTCTGTGGCCGGGGGGTGTGCGGGGTGTGAGCTCTGTGGCCGGGGGGTGTTCGGGGTGTGAGCTCTGTGGCCGGGGGTTGTGTGCGGAGTGTGAGCTCTGTGGCCGGGGGTGTGTGCGGAGTGTGAGCTCTGTGGCCGGGGTGTGTGTGCGGAGTGTGAGCTCTGTGGCCGGGGGGTGTGCAGAGTGTGAGCTCTGTGGCCGGGGTGTGTGTGTGGGGTGTGAGCTCTGTGGCCGGTGGGTGTACAGAGTGTGAGCTCTGTGGCCGGGGTGTGTGTGCGGGGTGTGAGCTCTGTGGCCGGGGTGTGTGTGCGGAGTGTGAGCTCTGTGGCCGGGGTGTGTGTTCGAGGTGTGAGCTCTGTGGCCGGGGTGTGTGTGCGGAGTGTGAGCTCTGTGGCCGGGGTGTGTGTGCGGAGTGTGAGCTCTGTGGCCGGGGTGTGTGTGCGGGATGTGAGCTCTGTGGCCGGGGTGTGTGTGCGGAGTGTGAGCTCTGTGGCCGGGGTGTGTGTGCGGGGTGTGAGCTCTGTGGCCGGGGGGGTGGGGGAGGGGTGTGCGGAGTGTGAGCTCTGTGGCCGGGGATGTGTGCGGAGTGTGAGCTCTGTGGCCGGGGTGTGTGTGCGGGGTGTGAGCTCTGTGGCCGGTGGGTGTACAGAGTGTGAGCTCTGTGGCCGGGGTGTGTGTGCGGGGTGTGAGCTCTGTGGCCGGGGTGTGTGTGCGGAGTGTGAGCTCTGTGGCCGGGGTGTGTGTGCGGGGTGTGAGCTCTGTGGCCGGGGTGTGTGTGCGGAGTGTGAGCTCTGTGGCCGGGGTGTGTGTGCGGGGTGTGAGCTCTGTGGCCGGGGGGGTGGGGGAGGGGTGTGCGGAGTGTGAGCTCTGTGGCCGGGGATGTGTGCGGGGTGTGAGCTCTGTGGCCGGGGGGGGGGGGTGCGGGGTGTGAGCTCTGTGGCCGGGGTGTGTGCGTGGTGTGAGCTCTGTGGCCGGGGTGTGTGTTCGGGGTGTGAGCTCTGTGGCCAGGGTGTGTGTGCGGAGTGTGAGCTCTGTGGCCGGGGTGTGTGAGCTCTGTGGCCGGGGTGTGTGTGCGGAGTGTGAGCTCTGTGGCCGGGGGTGGGGGGTGTGCGGGGTGTGTGTGCGGGATGTGAGGTCTGTGGCCGGGGGGTGTGCGTGGTTTGTGCTCTGTGGCCGAGGTGTGTGTGCGGAGTGTGAGCTCTGTGGCCGGGGTGTGTGTGCGGAGTGTGAGCTCTGTGGCCGGGGGTGGGGAGTGTGCGGGGTGTGTGTGCGGAGTGTGAGCTCTGTGGCCGGGGGGTGTGCGTGGTGTGTGCTCTGTGGCCGGGGGGGTGTGCGTGGTGTGTGCTCTGTGGCCGGGGTGTGTGTGCAGAGTGTGAGCTCTGTGGCTGGGGTGTGTGTGCGGAGTGTGAGCTCTGGGGTGGGGGGTGTGCGGGGTGTGTGTGCGGGGTGTGAGGTCTGTGGCCGGGGGGTGTGCGTGGTGTGTGCTCTGTGGCCGGGGGGGTGTGTGGGGTGTGAGCTCTGTGGCCGGGGGGGGGGGTGTGCGTGGTGTGACCTCTGTGGCCGGGGGTGTGTGTGCGGGGTGTGTGCTCTGTGGCCGGGGGGTGTGCGGGGTGTGAGCTCTGTGGCCGGGGGTGGGGGGTGTGCGGGGTGTGAGCTCTGTGGCCGGGGGGTGTGCGGGGTGTGAGGTCTGTGTCTGGGGTGTGTGAGCTCTGTGGCCGGGGGGGGGGTGCGGGGTGTGTGCTCTGTGGCCGGGGGGTGTTCGGGGTGTGAGCTCTGTGGCCGGGGGGTGTGCGTGGTGTGAGCTCTGTGGCCGGGGGGGGTGCGGGGTGTGTGTTCTGTGGCCGGGGGGTGTTCGGGGTGTGAGTTCTGTGGCCGGGGGGTGTGTGCAGAGTGTGAGCTCTGTGACCAGGGTGTGTGTGCGGGGTGTGATCTCTGTGGCCGGTGTGTGTGTGCAGAGTGTGATCTCTGTGGCCGGTGTGTGTGTGCAGAGTGTGAGCTCTGTGGCCGGGGTGTGTGTGCGGAGTGTGAGCTCTGTGGACGGGGTGTGTGTGCGGAGTGTGAGCTCTGTGGCCGGGGTGTGTGTTCGGGGTGTGAGCTCTGTGGGAGGGGTGTGTTCGGGGTGTGAGCTCTGTGGCCGGGGTGTGTGGGCGGAGTGTGAGCTCTGTGGCCGGGGTGTGTATGCGGAGTGTGAGCTCTGTGGCCGGGGTGTGTGTGCGGAGTGTGAGCTCTGTGGCCGGGGTGTGTGTTCGGGGTGTGAGCTCTGTGGCCGGGGTGTGTGTTCGGGGTGTGTGTTCTGTGGCCGGGGGGTGTTCGGGGTGTGAGTTCTGTGGCCGGGGGGTGTGTGCAGAGTGTGAGCTCTGTGACCAGGGTGTGTGTGGGGGGTGTGATCTCTGTGGCCGGTGTGTGTGTGCAGAGTGTGAGCTCTGTGGCCGGGGTGTGTGTGCGGAGTGTGAGCTCTGTGGACGGGGTGTGTGTGCGGAGTGTGAGCTCTGTGGCCGGGGTGTGTGGCCTGGGTGTGTGTGCGGGGTGTGAGCTCTGTGGCCGGGGTGTGTGTTCGAGGTGTGAGCTCTGTGGCCGGGGTGTGTGTGCGGAGTGTGAGCTCTGTGGCCGGGGTGTGTGTGCGGAGTGTGAGCTCTGTGGCCGGGGTGTGTGTGCGGGGTGTGAGCTCTGTGGCCGGGGTGTGTGTGCAGAGTGTGAGCTCTGTGGCCGGGGTGTGTGTGTGGGGTGTGAGCTCTGTGGCCGGGGTGTGTGTGCAGAGTGTGAGCTCTGTGGCCGGGGTGTGTTCGGGGTGTGAGCTCTGTGGCCGGGGGGTGTGTGCGGAGTGTGAGCTCTGTGGCCGGGGTGTGTGTGCGGGGCGTGAGCTCTTTGGCCGGGGGGGTGTGCGTGGTGTGAGCTCTGTGGCCGGGGTGTGTGTGCGGGGTGTGAGCTCTGTGGCCGGGGGGGTGGAGGAGGGGTGTGCGGAGTGTGAGCTCTGTGGCCGGGGTGTGTGTGTGTGGTGTGAGCTCTGTGGCCGGGGGGTGTGTGCGGAGTGTGAGCTCTGTGGCCGGGGTGTGTGTGCGGGGTGTGAGCTCTGTGGCCGGGGTGTGTGTGCGGGGTGTGAGCTCTGTGGCCGGGGTGTGTGTGCGGGGTGTGAGCTCTGTGGCCGGTGTGTGTGTGCAGAGTGTGAGCTCTGTGGCCGGGGTGTGTGTGCGGAGTGTGAGCTCTGTGGCCGGGGTGTGTGTTCGGGGTGTGAGCTCTGTGGCCGGGGTGTGTGTTCGGGGTGTGAGCTCTGTGGCCGGGGTGTGTGTGCGGAGTGTGAGCTCTGTGGCCGGGGTGTGTGTGCAGAGTGTGAGCTCTGTGGCCGGGGTGTGTGTGCGGGGTGTGAGCTCTGTGGCCGGGGTGTGTGTGCAGAGTGTGAGCTCTGTGGCCGGGGTGTGTTCGGGGTGTGAGCTCTGTGGCCGGGGTGTGTGTGCAGAGTGTGAGCTCTGTGGCCGGGGTGTGTGTGCGGAGTGTGAGCTCTGTGGCCGGGGTGTGAGCTCTGTGGCCGGGGTGTGTGTGCAGAGTGTGAGCTCTGTGGCCGGGGTGTGTTCGGGGTGTGAGCTCTGTGGCCGGGGTGTGTGTGCAGAGTGTGAGCTCTGTGGCCGGGGTGTGTGTGCGGGGTGTGAGCTCTGTGGCCGGGGTGTGTGTTCGGGGTGTGAGCTCTGTGGCCGGGGTGTGTGTGCGGGGTGTGAGCTCTGTGGCCGGGGTGTGTGTTCGGGGTGTGAGCTCTGTGGCCGGGGAGTGTGTGCGGAGTGTGAGCTCTGTGGCCGGGGTGTGTGTGCGGGGTGTGAGCTCTGTGGCCGGGGTGTGTGTGCAGAGTGTGAGCTCTGTGGCCGGGGTGTGTGTGCGGGGTGTGAGCTCTGTGGCCGGGGTGTGTGTGCAGAGTGTGAGCTCTGTGGCCGGGGTGTGTGTGCAGAGTGTGAGCTCTGTGGCCGGGGTGTGTTCGGGGTGTGAGCTCTGTGGCCGGGGGGTGTGTGCGGAGTGTGAGCTCTTTGGCCGGGGGGGTGTGCGTGGTGTGAGCTCTGTGGCCGGGGTGTGTGTGCGGGGTGTGAGCTCTGTGGCCGGGGGGGTGGGGAAGGGGTGTGCGGAGTGTGAGCTCTGTGGCCGGGATGTGTGTGTGTGGTGTGAGCTCTGTGGCCGGGGTGTCTGTGCGGAGTGTGAGCTCTGTGGCCGGGGTGTGTGTGCAGAGTGTGAGCTCTGTGGCCGGGGTGTGTGTGCGGGGTGTGAGCTCTGTGGCCGGGGTGTGTGTGCAGAGTGTGAGCTCTGTGGCCGGGGTGTGTGTGCAGAGTGTGAGCTCTGTGGCCGGGGTGTGTTCGGGGTGTGAGCTCTGTGGCCGGGGGGTGTGTGCGGAGTGTGAGCTCTTTGGCCGGGGGGGTGTGCGTGGTGTGAGCTCTGTGGCCGGGGTGTGTGTGCGGGGTGTGAGCTCTGTGGCCGGGGGGGTGGGGAAGGGGTGTGCGGAGTGTGAGCTCTGTGGCCGGGATGTGTGTGTGTGGTGTGAGCTCTGTGGCCGGGGTGTCTGTGCGGAGTGTGAGCTCTGTGGCCGGGGTGTGTGTGCAGAGTGTGAGCTCTGTGGCCAGGGTGTGTGTGCGGGGTGTGAGCTCTGTGGCCGGGGATGTGTGCGGGGTGTGAGCTCTGTGGCCTGGGGGTGTGCAGAGTGTGAGCTCTGTGGCCAGGGTGTGTGTGCGGGGTGTGAGCTCTGTGGCCGGGGATGTGTGCGGGGTGTGAGCTCTGTGGCCTGGGGGTGTGCAGAGTGTGAGCTCTGTGGCCGGGGTGTGTGTTCGGGGTGTGAGCTCTGTGGCCGGGGTGTGTGTGCGGGGTGTGAGCTCTGTGGCCGGGGTGTGTGTTCGGGGTGTGAGCTCTGTGGCCGGGGTGTGTGTGCGGAGTGTGAGCTCTGTGGCCGGGGTGTGTGTGCGGAGTGTGAGCTCTGTGGCCGGGGTGTGTGTGCGGGGTGTGAGCTCTGTGGCCGGGGTGTGTGTGCAGAGTGTGAGCTCTGTGGCCGGGGTGTGTGTGCAGAGTGTGAGCTCTGTGGCCGGGGTGTGTTCGGGGTGTGAGCTCTGTGGCCGGGGGGTGTGTGCGGAGTGTGAGCTCTGTGGCCGGGGTGTGTGTGCGGGGCGTGAGCTCTTTGGCCGGGGGGGTGTGCGTGGTGTGAGCTCTGTGGCCGGGGTGTGTGTGCGGGGTGTGAGCTCTGTGGCCGGGGGGGGGTGGGGGAGGGGTGTGCGGAGTGTGAGCTCTGTGGCCGGGGTGTGTGTGCGGAGTGTGAGCTCTGTGGCCCGGGTGTGTGTGCGGGGTGTGAGCTCTGTGGCCGGGGTGTGTGTGCAGAGTGTGAGCTCTGTGGCCGGGGTGTGTGTGCGGGGCGTGAGCTCTGTGGCCGGGGTGTGTGTGCAGAGTGTGAGCTCTGTGGCCGGGGTGTGTTCGGGGTGTGAGCTCTGTGGCCGGGGGGTGTGTGCGGAGTGTGAGCTCTTTGGCCGGGGGGGTGTGCGTGGTGTGAGCTCTGTGGCCGGGGTGTGTGTGCGGGGTGTGAGCTCTGTGGCCGGGGGGGGTGGGGGAGGGGTGTGCGGAGTGTGAGCTCTGTGGCCGGGGTGTGTGTGTGTGGTGTGAGCTCTGTGGCCGGGGTGTGTGTGCGTGGTGTGTGCTCTGTGGCCGGGGATGTGTGCGGAGTGTGAGCTCTGTGGCCGGGGTGTGTGTGTGTGGTGTGAGCTCTGTGGCCGGGGATGTGTGCGGGGTGTGAGCTCTGTGGCCTGGGGGTGTGCAGAGTGTGAGCTCTGTGGCCAGAGTGTGTGTGCGGAGTGTGAGCTCTGTGGCCGGGGTGTGTGTTCGGGGTGTGAGCTCTGTGGCCGGGGTGTGTGTGCAGAGTGTGAGCTCTGTGGCCCGGGTGTGTGTGCAGAGTGTGAGCTCTGTGGCCGGGGTGTGTGTGCGGAGTGTGAGCTCTGTGGCCGGGGTGTGTGTTCGGGGTGTGAGCTCTGTGGCCGGGGTGTGTGTTCGGGGTGTGAGCTCTGTGGCCGGGGTGTGTGTTCGGGGTGTGAGCTCTGTGGCCGGGGTGTGTGTGCGGAGTGTGAGCTCTGTAGCCGGGGTGTGTGTGCGGGGTGTGAGCTCTGTGGCCGGGGTGTGTGTGCAGAGTGTGAGCTCTGTGGCCGGGGTGTGTGTGCGGGGTGTGAGCTCTGTGGCCGGGGTGTGTGTGCAGAGTGTGAGCTCTGTGGCCGGGGTGTGTTCGGGGTGTGAGCTCTGTGGCCGGGGGGTGTGTGCGGAGTGTGAGCTCTGTGGCCGGGGTGTGTGTGCGGGGCGTGAGCTCTTTGGCCGGGGGGGTGTGCGTGGTGTGAGCTCTGTGGCCGGGGTGTGTGTGCGGGGTGTGAGCTCTGTGGCCGGGGGGAGTGGGGGAGGGGTGTGCGGAGTGTGAGCTCTGTGGCCGGGGTGTGTGTGTGTGGTGTGAGCTCTGTGGCCAGGGTGTGTGTGCGTGGTGTGTGCTCTGTGGCCGGGGATGTGTGCGGAGTGTGAGCTCTGTGGCCGGGGTGTGTGTGTGTGGTGTGAGCTCTGTGGCCGGGGTGTCTGTGCGGGGTGTGAGCTCTGTGGCCGGGGTGTGTGTGCGGAGTGTGAGCTCTGTGGCCTGGGGGTGTGCAGAGTGTGAGCTCTGTGGCCAGGGTGTGTGTGCGGGGTGTGAGCTCTGTGGCCGGGGATGTGTGCGGGGTGTGAGCTCTGTGGCCTGGGGGTGTGCAGAGTGTGAGCTCTGTGGCCGGGGTGTGTGTTCGGGGTGTGAGTTCTGTGGCCGGGGGGTGTGTGCAGAGTGTGAGCTCTGTGGCCGGGGTGTGTGTTCGGGGTGTGAGCTCTGTGGCCGGGGTGTGTGTGAAGAGTGTGAGCTCTGTGGCCGGGGTGTGTGTGCGGGGTGTGAGCTCTGTGGCCGGGGTGTGTGTTCGGAGTGTGAGCTCTGTGGCCGGGGTGTGAGCTCTGTGGCCGGGGTGTGAGCTCTGTGGCTGGGGTGTGTGTGCGGAGTGTGAGTTCTGTGGCCGGGGGGTGTTCGGGGTGTGAGTTCTGTGGCCGGGGTGTGTGTGCGGAGTGTGAGCTCTGTGGCCGGGGGGGTGCGGGGTGTGAGCTCTGTGGCCGGGGGCTGTGCGGAGTGTGAGCTCTGTGGCCGGGGGGGTGTTCGGGGTGTGAGCTCTGTGGCCGGGGTGTGTGCGGAGTGTGAGCTCTGTGGCCGGGGGGTGTGCGGAGTGTGAGCTCTGTGGCCGGGGGCTGTGCGGAGTGTGAGCTCTGTGGCCGGGGGGTGTTCGGGGTGTGAGTTCTGTGGCTGGGGTGGTGTGCTGAGTGTGAGCTCTGTGGCTGGGGTGTGTGTGCAGAGTGTGAGCTCTGTGGCCGGGGGGTGTTCCGGGTGTGAGTTCTGTGGCTGGGGTGTGTGTGCGGAGTGTGAGCTCTGTGGCCGGGGTGTGTGTGCCGAGTGTGAGCTCTGTGGCCGGGGGGAGTTCGGGGTGTGAGCTCTGTGGCCGGGGGGTGTTCGAGGTGTGAGTTCTGTGGCCGGGGGGAGTTCGGGGTGTGAGCTCTGTGGCCGGGGGGTGTGCGGAGTGTGAGCTCTGTGGCCGGGGGCTGTGCGGAGTGTGAGCTCTGTGGCCGGGGGGGTGCGGGGTGTGAGCTCTGTGGCCGGGGGCTGTGCGGAGTGTGAGCTCTGTGGCCGGGGGCTGTGCGGAGTGTGAGCTCTGTGGCCGGGGGGTGTTCGGGGTGTGAGTTCTGTGGCTGGGGGGGTGTGCTGAGTGTGAGCTCTGTGGCCGGGGGGTGTTCGGGGTGTGAGTTCTGTGGCTGGGGTGTGTGTGCAGAGTGTGAGCTCTGTGGCCGGGGGGTGTTCGGGGTGTGAGTTCTGTGGCCGGGGTGTGTGTGCGGAGTGTGAACTCTGTGGCCGGGGTGTGTGTGCGGAGTGTGAGCTCTGTGGCCGGGGGGTGTTCGAGGTGTGAGTTCTGTGGCCGGGGGGAGTTCGGGGTGTGAGCTCTGTGGCCGGGGGGTGTTCGAGGTGTGAGTTCTGTGGCCTGGGGGGTGTGCTGAGTGTGAGCTCTGCGGCCGGGTGGGAATGTGAGGAATGTGCAGTGATCCCGCTGTTGTGCTGCAGAGCCGCCTTTATCCCTTTGGGTCGGGCTTTGCCCGGTTTCCTCCGCTCGGCATTTGCTGACTCCGGACTCCTCGCTGTAGAACATGAACCTGCATGTGACACTCGGCAGCAAAGCTTGCAATCTAATTATTGGGATAAAGAGGCTTGAAGGGAAGAGGAATGAGCAGAGTGTGGGTGGGGGACAATAGCATTCTGTAGGCTTCTGCTTGATGCTTCCCCCATGCTGTACACTGCAGCACATTAAGTCATGGATTTTGTCCCATTAATGTTAGTTTTTGAGGTGCGGACCCCCGGGGTCCTCTGCAGAAGGGGCTGTGGCGTTATAATGGGTTATCTTATTATTATAATCTACTGGCCTCTGTAACCGGAGGGGGACACAACAAGAACAAGCCCGTGCCCTCTATAACAGGAAAGCTGCTACAAAGACTCTGTGCGTCTGGCAGCTGTGCTATTGGGAACGTGGACCCCCCTGTATACAGTTTGGAGTGCGGATGACCATCCACTTGTGGTTCTGGGGGGCTAGCGCAGTCATCAGTGTGGCCCCCAAGCAATGGGAGAGGACAAGGGCCGTGAGCTGGTATAATGGCTAGGTGTGTCTGTTGTCCACCAGGTGGCGCCGGTGTGCTGCTGTACACTGAGGTTGACTATTCAGACTATGGGGGGCCGTCATTTAACACCCCTCATTATGTGTGGAGGGTCTGCTATTATTAACTGCTTTATGACCGGTGTATTTTTACCCCGTCCTGACCAGACACCAGTTTATCAGTTATAGGATGTGCTGCTTCTTTATCTGATCATACAGGGGCCTCATTACTTACAGGCACCAGGAAGCCCTGGATGAGCTCTGGCATCTCCTCTGTGGAGTCTCTGATACTTGCCTGGCGTTCATCCTGAATACAATGCCAAGGCTGCAGTGAAGACTGACACTGATGTATAGGAGGTGCAGGTTTTATAGCCTTGCAGATTCCCGAGGGCGGGTTAACTCTTCAGCTGCTGCACAGTTCTCTGCTGGTGTCAGGGGGAGCTCTGCCGGCCCCCCTGACTATTGTGCTCAGATTTAGGGGGTGTTACACTTGTCCCCTTTATGTGGGGTCTCCCTGCTGGCAGAGGATGAATGGCCTGTGTGCAGTGAGCTGGGGCCGGACCCCCGAGGTGGTAGGGGGGCTAAGGAGGGGGCGCTGCGGATTATTCTGCTCGGATGGAGACGTGGAGAATGCAGAATAATGCCAGCCGCCCCCCTCTCCCCGGGCAGGGCTGCAGTGTAAAGCATGGCGACTGAGGAACACACTGGGATCCTGAGCTAAAGTCACTGACCACATAATGGAGCACAGCTGCAGTGTAAAGCATGAGGGAAGGAAAACAGAACTTTGAACCAGTTATGGGACAGGAAGTGAAATTTAGGACGACATCGGGCTGCAACAGACAATGCAATTAAGCTAGAGCGGCTGGTCGTAGCCTCCGAACAGCTGATAACAGGGAGCAATAGCTGCATATATGTATAATGTGTATAGTAAAGAATGTTCTAAATATTCTCTGTTGTTTCCTAGAATATTCCGTGTCATATAAGAGCAATGCGCCCTCTAGTGACCTAAACCTGCCGGCGATGATGTCACTGGTGTACAGATATAACACTCCTATAATAAGACCTGTCCTGCCAGATAAGTATCTCATCCGCTGCTGATTTTGCAGTTTTCCCCCCTACACAGAATGGAGAGATCTGTGATCGTTCTCGTCGGTCTCTTCAGACAGAATCTGAGAATAATCCAGAGAATCCATTGTAGGATGTTACAGAATTAATTTGCATTTTATTACATGAAATAAGTATTTGATCACCGACCAACCAGCGAGAATTCTGCCTCTCACAGACCTGTTCAATGCACCTGTTTGAACTCGTTACTGGTATAAAAGACACCGGTCCACACACTCAATCAATCACACTCCAACCTCTCCACCATGGCCAAGACCAAAGAGCTGTCTAAGGACACCAGGGACAAAATTGTAAACCTGCACAAGGCTGGGATGGACTACAGGACAATAGGCAAGCAGCTTGGTGAGAAGGCAACTGTTGTCACAATTATTAGAAAATGGGAGAAACACAAGATGTCAATCTTTCTTGGTCTGGGGTTCCATGCAGGATCTCGACTCGTGGGATAAGGAGGATTCTGGGAAAGGTCAGGAATCAGCCCAGTACACGGGAGGACCTGGTCAATGACCTGAAGAGACCTGGGACCAGTCTCACACATTACTGTTAGTAACACACTTCATCATGGAATAAAATCCTGCAGGGCACGCAAGGTCCCCCTGCTCACACCAGCACATGTCCAGGCCCATTTGAAGTTCGCCAGTGACCATCTGGATGATCTAGAGGAGGCATGGGAGAACGTCATGTGGTCAGATGAGGCCAAAATAGAACTTTTTAGCATCAACTCCACTCGCTGTGTTTGGAGGAAGAAGAAGGATGGGTACTACTCCAAGAACACTGTCCCAACCGTGAAGCATGGTGGGGGAAACATCATACTTTGTTTTTTTTTTCTGCAATGGGGACAGGACGACTGCACCGTATTGAAAGGAGGATGGATGGGGTCATGTGTCGCGGGATTTTGGCGAACAACCTCCTTCCCTCAGTAAGAGCATTGTAGAAGAGTTGTCGCTGGGTCTTCCAGCATGACAATGACCAGAAACACACAGCCAAGGCAACTATGGAGTGGCTCCATAAGAAGCATTTCAAAGGTCCTGGAGTGGCCTCGCCAGTCTCCAGACCTGAACCCAACAGAAAACCTTTGGAGGAGCTGAAACTCAATGTTACCCAGTGACAGCCCCGAAACCTGAAAGATCTGGAGAAGATCTGTATGGAGGAGGGGGCCAAAATCCCTGCTGCAGTGTGTGCAAACCTGGTCAAGATCTGAGTGGAGGAGGGGGCCAAAATCCCTGCTGCAGTGTGTGCAAACCTGGTAAAGATCTGTATGGAGGAGGGGGCCAAAATCCCTGCTGCAGTGTGTGCAAACCTGGTCAAGATCTGAGTGGAGGAGGGGGCCAAAATCCCTGCTGCAGTGTGTGCAAACCTGGTCAAGATCTGAGTGGAGGAGGGGGCCAAAATCCCTGCTGCAGTGTGTGCAAACCTGGTCAAGATCTGAGTGGAGGAGGGGGCCAAAATCCCTGCTGCAGTGTGTGCAAACCTGGTCAAGATCTGAGTGGAGGAGGGGGCCAAAATCCCTGCTGCAGTGTGTGCAAACCTGGTCAAGATCTACAGGAAATGTCCGACCTCTGTAATTGTAACAAAGGTTTCTGGACCAAATATTAAGTTCTGTTTTTCTATTGTATCAAATACTTATTTCATGCAATAAAATGCAAATTAATGATGTAACATCCTACAATGGGATTTTCTGGATTATTCTTAGATTCTGTCTCTCACAGGTGAAGTGACCTACGATAAAAATTACAGACCTCTCCATTCTGTGTAGGGGGGAAAACTTGTAAAATATATATGCAGGGATCTAGTACAGGGATATAATGCAGGGATCTAGTACAGGGATATAATGCAGGGATCTAGTACTGCAGGGATCTAGTACAGGGATATAATGCAAGGATCTAGTACAGGGATATAATGCAAGGATCTAGTACAGGGATATAATGCCGGGATCTAGTACAGGGATATAATGCCGGGATCTAATACAGGGATATAATGCAGGGATCTAGTACAGGGATATAATGCAGGGATCTAATACAGGGATATAATGCAGGGATCTAGTACAGGGATATAATGCAGGGATCTAGTACAGGGATCAAGTACAAGGATATAATGCAGGGATCTAGTACAGGGATATAATCCAGGGATCTGGTGCTTGGCGCTCCCAGTTTGCTTTCCTGGTGTACCCTGTAGTTTTCCCTCAGGAGCTGCTGCTGCCGGTCGTGGACCTGGCCCCTCCGGTTGGTTGCGGCACATTTCTCAGAATGACGTCTGCTGTTATTACAGAGGCGAGAGATTCCTCAGCCAGGTGGGACATGACTGTGTGCTGAGCCTGCGCCCCCTGGAAGCCATGTGCCTCCCCATGTGTCTGTCCTCCGTGTACCGCGGGCCCCTCTCTCCGTGTACCGCGGGCCCCTCTCTCCGTGTACCGCGGGCCCCTCCGTGTACCGCGGGCCCCTCTCTCCGTGTACCGCGGGCCCCTCTCTCTGTGTACCGCGGCCCCCTCTCTCCGCGGCCCCCTCTCTCTGTGTACCGCGGCCCCCTCTCTCTGTGTACCGCGGCCCCCTCTCTCTGTGTACCGCGGCCCCCTCTCTCTGTGTACCGCGGCCCCCTCTCTCTGTGTACCGCGGCCCCCTCTCTCTGTGTACCGCGGCCCCCTCTCTCTGTGTACCGCGGCCCCCTCACTCCGCGTACCGCGGCCCCCTCTCTCTGCGGCCCCTTCTCTCCGTGTACTGCGGGCCCCTCTCTCCGCGTACCTCTCTCTCTGTGTACCGCGGCCCCCTCTCTCTGCGTACCGCGGCCCCCTCTCTCCGCGGCCCCCTCTCTCCGTGTACCGCGGCCCCCTCTCTCTGCGTACCGCGGCCCCCTCTCTCCGCGGGCCCCTCTCTCCGTGTACCGCGGCCCCCTCTCTCTGCGTACCGCGGCCCCCTCTCTCTGTGTACCGCGGCCCCCTCTCTCTGTGTACCGCGGCCCCCTCTCTCTGTGTACCGCGGCCCCCTCTCTCTGTGTACCGCGGCCCCCTCTCTCTGTGTACCGCGGCCCCCTCACTCCGCGTACCGCGGCCCCCTCTCTCTGCGGCCTCTTCTCTCCGTGTACCGCGGCCCCCTCTCTCTGCGTACCGCGGCCCCCTCTCTCCGCGGCCCCCTCTCTCCGTGTACCGCGGCCCCCTCTCTCCGTGTACCGCGGCCCCCTCTCTCCGTGTTCCGTGGCCCCCTCTCTCCGTGTACCGCGGCCCCCTCTCTCCTTGTTCCGCGGCCCCCTCTCTCCGTGTTCCGCGGCCCCCTCTCTCCGCGGCCCCCTCTCTCCGTGTACCGCGGCCCCCTCTCTCCGTGTTCCGCGGCCCCCTCTCTCCGTGTACCGCAGCCCCCTCTCTCCGTGTACTGCGGCCCCCTCTCTCCGCGGCCCCCTCTCTCCGTGTACCGCGGCCCCCTCTCTCCGTGTACCGCGGCCCCCTCTCTCCGTGTACCGCGGCCCCCTCTCTCCGTGTACCGCGGCCCCCTCTCTCTGTGTTCCGCGGCCCCCTCTCTCCGTGTTCCGCGGCCCCCTCTCTCCGTGTTCCGCGGCCCCCTCTCTCCGTGTTCCGCGGCCCCCTCTCTCCGTGTTCCGCGGCCCCCTCTCTCCGGGTACCGCGGCCCCCTCTCTCCGGGTACCGCGGCCCCCTCTCTCCGCGGCCCCCTCTCTCCGGGTACCGCGGCCCCCTCTCTCCGCAGCCCCCTCTCTCCGTGTACCGCGGCCCCCTCTCTCCGCGGCCCCCTCTCTCCGTGTACCGCGGCCCCCTCTCTCCGGGTACCGCGGCCCCCTCTCTCCGGGTACCGCGGCCCCCTCTCTCCGCGGCCCCCTCTCTCCGTGTACCGCGGCCCCCTCTCTCCGCGGCCCCCTCTCTCCGTGTACCGCGGCCCCCTCTCTCCGCGGCCCCCTCTCTCCGTGTACCGCGGCCCCCTCTCTCCGCGGCCCCCTCTCTCCGTGTACCGCGGCCCCCTCTCTCCGTGTACCGCGGCCCCCTCTCTCCGTGTACCGCGGCCCCCTCTCTCCGTGTTCCGCGGCCCCCTCTCTCCGGGTACCGCGGCCCCCTCTCTCCGCGGCCCCCTCTCTCCGTGTACCGCGGCCCCCTCTCTCCGCGGCCCCCTCTCTCCGTGTACCGCGGACCCCTCTCTCCGTGTACCGCGGCCCCCTCTCTCCGTGTACCGCGGCCCCCTCTCTCCGTGTTCCGCGGCCCCCTCTCTCCGTGTACCGCGGCCCCCTCTCTCTGTGTACCGCGGCCCCCTCTCTCCGTGTTCCGCGGCCCCCTCTCTCCGTGTACCGCGGCCCCCTCTCTCCGTGTACCGCGGCCCCCTCTCTCCGTGTTCCGCGGCCCCCCCTCTCCGGGTACCGCGGCCCCCTCTCTCCGTGTACCGCGGCCCCCTCTCTCCGGGTACCGCGGCCCCCTCTCTCCGCGGCCCCCTCTCTCCGGGTACCGCGGCCCCCTCTCTCCGTGTACCGCGGCCCCCTCTCTCCGCGGCCCCCTCTCTCCGTGTACCGCGGCCCCCTCTCTCCGTGTACCGCGGCCCCCTCTCTCCGTGTACCGCGGCCCCCTCTCTCCGGGTACCGCGGCCCCCTCTCTCCGCGGCCCCCTCTCTCCGTGTACCGCGGCCCCCTCTCTCCGCGCCCCCTCTCTCCGTGTACCGCGGCCCCCTCTCTCCGTGTACCGCGGCCCCCTCTCTCCGCGGCCCCCTCTCTCCGTGTACCGCGGCCCCCTCTCTCCGCGGCCCCCTCTCTCCGTGTACTGCGGCCCCCTCTCTCCGTGTTCCGCCGCCCCCTCTCTCCGCGGCCCCCTCTCTCCGCGGCCCCCTCTCTCCGCGGCCCCCTCTCTCCGTGTACCGCGGCCCCCTCTTTGTTTGACGCCATCATTTCCCTCAGATCCCTGTGTTCGGCCGAATCTCCTCATCCACACTCAGGATCCTGCCCGGTAACCCACAGCAACCAATCAGAGCGCTGTATACAGGTCTTGTGCAGCTGTGATGGTGAGAGCTGCTCTGTGATTGGCTGTCACCTCACCACAGAAGAAATCAGGCAAATTCTGACAGAAACTGTCCACGAAGTCGTGAGGTGAAGACGACGGGGCCCCGGGGGGATGACAGGGCCCACCCTGTGTGATACTGTCTGCCGAGCCGTGTATCTAATCCTATCCTGTGTGATACTGTCTGCTGAGCCGTGTATCTAATCCTATCCTGTGTGATACTGTCTGCTGAGCCGTGTATCTAATCCTATCCTGTGTGATACTGTCTGCTGAGCCGTGTATCTAATCCTATCCTGTGTGATACTGTCTGCTGAGCCGTGTATCTAATCCTATCCTGTGTGATACTGTCGGCTGAGCCGTGTATCTAATCCTATCCTGTGTGATACTGTCTGCTGAGCCGTGTATCTAATCCTATCCTGTGTGATACTGTCTGCTGAGCCGTGTATCTAATCCTATCCTGTGTGATACTGTCTGCTGAGCCGTGTATCTAATCCTATCCTGTGTGATACTGTCTGCTGAGCCGTGTATCTAATCCTATCCTGTGTGATACTGTCGGCTGAGCCGTGTATCTGATCCCATCCTGTGTGATACTGTCTGCTGAGCCGTGTATCTAATCCTATCCTGTGTGATACTGTCTGCTGAGCCGTGTATCTAATCCTATCCTGTGTGATACTGTCTGCTGAGCCGTGTATCTAATCCTCTCCTGTGTGATACTGTCGGCTGAGCCGTGTATCTAATCCTCTCCTGTGTGATACTGTCGGCTGAGCCGTGTATCTAATCCTATCCTGTGTGATACTGTCTGCTGAGCCGTGTATCTAATCCTCTCCTGTGTGATACTGTCGGCTGAGCCGTGTATCTGATCCCATCCTGTGTGATACTGTCTGCTGAGCCGTGTATCTAATCCTATCCTGTGTGATACTGTCTGCTGAGCCGTGTATCTAATCCTATCCTGTGTGATACTGTCTGCTGAGCCGTGTATCTAATCCTCTCCTGTGTGATACTGTCGGCTGAGCCGTGTATCTAATCCTCTCCTGTGTGATACTGACTGCTGAGCTGTGTATCTAATCCTATCCTGTGTGATACTGACTGCTGAGCCGTGTATCTAATCCTCTCCTGTGTGATACTGTCGGCTGAGCCGTGTATCTAATCCTCTCCTGTGTGATACTGTCTGCTGAGCCGTGTATCTAATCCTCTCCTGTGTGATACTCTCTGCTGAGCCGTGTATCTAATCCTATCCTGTGTGATACTGTCTGCTGAGCCGTGTATCTAATCCTCTCCTGTGTGATACTGTCTGCTGAGCCGTGTATCTAATCCTATCCTGTGTGATACTGTCTGCTGAGCCATGTATCTAATCCTCTCCTGTGTGATACTGTCTGCTGAGCCGTGTATCTAATCCTCTCCTGTGTGATACTCTCTGCTGAGCCGTGTATCTAATCCTATCCTGTGTGATACTGTCTGCTGAGCCGTGTATCTAATCCTCTCCTGTGTGATACTGTCTGCTGAGCCGTGTATCTAATCCTCTCCTGTGTGATACTGTCTGCTGAGCCATGTATCTAATCCTCTCCTGTGTGATACCGTCTGCTGAGCCGTGTATCTAATCCTCTCCTGTGTGATACTGTCTGCTGAGCCGTGTATCTAATCCTCTCCTGTGTGATACTGTCTGCTGAGCAGTGTATCTAATCCTCTCCTGTGTGATACTGTCTGCTGAGCCGTGTATCTAATCCTCTCCTGTGTGATACTGACTGCTGAGCCGTGTATCTAATCCTCTCCTGTGTGATATTGTCTGCTGAGCCGTGTATCTAATCCTCTCCTGTGTGATATTGTCTGCTGAGCCGTGTATCTAATCCTATCCTGTGTGATACTGTCTGCTGAGCCGTGTATCTAATCCTATCCTGTGTGATACCGTCTGCTGAGCCATGTATCTAATCCTCTCCTGTGTGATACTGTCTGCTGAGCCATGTATCTAATCCTCTCCTGTGTGATACTGTCTGCTGAGCCATGTATCTAATCCTATCCTGTGTGATACCGTCTGCTGAGCCGTGTATCTAATCCTCTCCTGTGTGATACTGTCTGCTGAGCCATGTATCTAATCCTATCCTGTGTGATACTGTCTGCTGAGCCGTGTATCTAATCCTATCCTGTGTGATACTGTCTGCTGAGCTGTGTATCTAATCCTCTCCTGTGTGATACTGTCTGCTGAGCCGTGTATCTAATCCTCTCCTGTGTGATACTGTCTGCTGAGCCGTGTATCTAATCCTATCCTGTGTGATACTGACTGCTGAGCCGTGTATCTAATCCTCTCCTGTGTGATACTGTCTGCTGAGCAGTGTATCTAATCCTCTCCTGTGTGATATTGTCTGCTGAGCCATGTATCTAATCCTCTCCTGTGTGATATTGTCTGCTGAGCCGTGTATCTAATCCTCTCCTGTGTGATAATGTCTGCTGAGCCGTGTATCTAATCCTATCCTGTGTGATACTGTCTGCTGAGCCGTGTATCTAATCCTATCCTGTGTGATACCGTCTGCTGAGCCATGTATCTAATCCTCTCCTGTGTGATACTGTCTGCTGAGCCATGTATCTAATCCTCTCCTGTGTGATACCGTCTGCTGAGCCGTGTATCTAATCCTATCCTGTGTGATACTGACTGCTGAGCCGTGTATCTAAGCCTCTCCTGTGTGATACTGTCTGCTGAGCTGTGTATCTAATCCTCTCCTGTGTGATATTGTCTGCTGAGCCATGTATCTAATCCTCTCCTGTGTGATATTGTCTGCTGAGCCGTGTATCTAATCCTCTCCTGTGTGATAATGTCTGCTGAGCTGTGTATCTAATCCTATCCTGTGTGATATTGTCTGCTGAGCCGTGTATCTAATCCTCTCCTGTGTGATACCGTCTGCTGAGCCATGTATCTAATCCTCTCCTGTGTGATACTGTCTGCTGAGCCGTGTATCTAAGCCTCTCCTGTGTGATACTGTCTGCTGAGCCGTGTATCTAATCCTCTCCTGTGTGATACTGTCTGCTGAGCCGTGTATCTAATCCTCTCCTGTGTGATACTGTCTGCTGAGCCGTGTATCTAATCCTCTCCTGTGTGATACTGTCTGCTGAGCCGTGTATCTAATCCTCTCCTGTGTGATACCGTCTGCTGAGCCGTGTATCTAATCCTCTCCTGTGTGATACTGTCTGCTGAGCTGTGTATCTAATCCTATCCTGTGTGATACTGTCTGCTGAGCCGTGTATCTAATCCTATCCTGTGTGATACTGTCTGCTGAGCTGTGTATCTAATCCTATCCTGTGTGATACTGTCTGCTGAGCCGTGTATCTAATCCTCTCCTGTGTGATACCGTCTGCTGAGCCATGTATCTAATCCTCTCCTGTGTGATACCGTCTGCTGAGCCGTGTATCTAATCCTCTCCTGTGTGATACCGTCTGCTGAGCCGTGTATCTAAGCCTCTCCTGTGTGATACTGTCTGCTGAGCCGTGTATCTAAGCCTCTCCTGTGTGATACCGTCTGCTGAGCCGTGTATCTAATCCTATCCTGTGTGATACTGTCTGCTGAGCTGTGTATCTAATCCTATCCTGTGTGATACTGTCTGCTGAGCCGTGTATCTAATCCTATCCTGTGTGATACTGTCTGCTGAGCTGTGTATCTAATCCTCTCCTGTGTGATACTGTCTGCTGAGCCGTGTATCTAATCCTCTCCTGTGTGATACTGTCTGCTGAGTCGTGTATCTAATCCTCTCCTGTGTGATATCGTCTGCTGAGTCGTGTATCTAATCCTCTCCTGTGTGATACTGTCTGCTGAGCCATGTATCTAATCCTATCCCGTGTGATACCGTCTGCTGAGCCATGTATCTAATCCTATCCTGTGTGATACCATCTGCTGAGCCGTGTATCTAATCCTCTCCTGTGTGATACTGTCTGCTGAGCCGTGTATCTAATCCTCTCCTGTGTGATACTGTCTGCTGAGCCGTGTATCTAATCCTCTCCTGTGTGATACTGTCTGCTGAGCCGTGTATCTAATCCTATCCTGTGTGATACTGTCTGCTGAGCCGTGTATCTAATCCTCTCCTGTGTGATACTGTCTGCTGAGCCGTGTATCTAATCCTCTCCTGTGTTATACCGTCTGCTGAGCCGTGTATCTAATCCTCTCCTGTGTGATACCGTCTGCTGAGCCGTGTATCTAATCCTATCCTGTGTGATACTGTCTGCTGAGCCGTGTATCTAATCCTCTCCTGTGTGATACTGTCTGCTGAGCCGTGTATCTAATCCTCTCCTGTGTGATACTGTCTGCTGAGCAGTGTATCTAATCCTCTCCTGTGTGATACTGTCTTCTGAGCAGTGTATCTAATCCTCTCCTGTGTGATACTGTCTGCTGAGCCGTGTATCTAATCCTCTCCTGTGTGACACCGTCTGCTGAGCCGTGTATCTAATCCTCTCCTGTGTGATACTGTCTGCTGAGCCGTGTATCTAATCCTCTCCCGTGTGATACTGTCTGCTGAGCAGTGTATCTAATCCTATCCTGTGTGATACTGTCTGCTGAGCCGTGTATCTAATCCTCTCCTGTGTGATACTGTCTGCTGAGCCGTGTATCTAATCCTATCCTGTGTGATACTGTCTGCTGAGCCGTGTATCTAATCCTCTCCTGTGTGATACTGTCTGCTGAGCCGTGTATCTAATCCTCTCCTGTGTTATACCGTCTGCTGAGCCGTGTATCTAATCCTCTCCTGTGTGATACTGTCTGCTGAGCCGTGTATCTAATCCTATCCTGTGTGATACTGTCTGCTGAGCCGTGTATCTAATCCTCTCCTGTGTGATACTGTCTGCTGAGCCGTGTATCTAATCCTCTCCTGTGTGATACTGTCTGCTGAGCCGTGTATCTAATCCTATCCTGTGTGATACTGTCTGCTGAGACGTGTATCTAATCCTCTCCTGTGTGATACCGTCTGCTGAGCTGTGTATCTAATCCTCTCCTGTGTGATACTGTCTGCTGAGCCGTGTATCTAATCCTATCCTGTGTGATACTGTCTGCTGAGCCGTGTATCTAATCCTATCCTGTGTGATACCGTCTGCTGAGCCGTGTATCTAATCCTCTCCTGTGTGATACCGTCTGCTGAGCCGTGTATCTAATCCTCTCCTGTGTGATACCGTCTGCTGAGCCGTGTATCTAATCCTACCCTGTGTGATATCGTCTGCTGAGCCGTGTATCTAATCCTATCCTGTGTGATACTGTTTGCTGAGCCGTGTATCTAATCCTATCCTGTGTGATACTGTCTGCTGAGCTGTGTATCTAATCCTATCCTGTGTGATACTGTCTGCTGAGCCGTGTATCTAATCCTATCCCGTGTGATACCGTCTGCTGAGCCGTGTATCTAATCCTATCCTGTGTGATACCGTCTGCTGAGCCATGTATCTAATCCTCTCCTGTGTGATACTGTCTGCTGAGCCGTGTATCTAATCCTCTCCTGTGTGATACTGTCTGCTGAGTCGTGTATCTAATCCTATCCTGTGTGATACCGTCTGCTGAGCCGTGTATCTAATCCTCTCCTGTGTGATACTGTCTGCTGAGCCGTGTATCTAATCCTATCCTGTGTGATACCGTCTGCTGAGCCGTGTATCTAATCCTCTCCTGTGTTATACCGTCTGCTGAGCCGTGTATCTAATCCTATCCTGTGTGATACCGTCTGCTGAGCCGTGTATCTAATCCTCTCCTGTGTGATACCGTCTGCTGAGCCGTGTATCTAATCCTCTCCTGTGTGATACCGTCTGCTGAGCCGTGTATCTAATCCTACCCTGTGTGATATCGTCTGCTGAGCCGTGTATCTAATCCTATCCTGTGTGATACTGTTTGCTGAGCCATGTATCTAATCCTATCCCGTGTGATACCGTCTGCTGAGCCATGTATCTAATCCTATCCTGTGTGATACCATCTGCTGAGCCATGTATCTAATCCCTTCCTGTGTGATACTGTCTGCTGAGCCGTGTATCTAATCCTCTCCTGTGTGATACTGTCTGCTGAGCCGTGTATCTAATCCTATCCTGTGTGATACTGTCTGCTGAGCCGTGTATCTAATCCTCTCCTGTGTGATACTGTCTGCTGAGCCGTGTATCTAATCCTCTCCTGTGTTATACCGTCTGCTGAGCCGTGTATCTAATCCTCTCCTGTGTGATACCGTCTGCTGAGCCGTGTATCTAATCCTATCCTGTGTGATACTGTCTGCTGAGCCGTGTATCTAATCCTATCCTGTGTGATACTGTCTGCTGAGCCGTGTATCTAATCCTATCCTGTGTGATACTGTCTGCTGAGCCATGTATCTAATCCTCTCCTGTGTGATACCGTCTGCTGAGCCGTGTATCTAATCCTCTCCTGTGTGATACCGTCTGCTGAGCCGTGTATCTAATCCTATCCTGTGTGATACTGTTTGCTGAGCCGTGTATCTAATCCTATCCTGTGTCATACCGTCTGCTGAGCCGTGTATCTAATCCTCTCCTGTGTGATACTGTCTGCTGAGCCGTGTATCTAATCCTCTCCTGTGTGATACCGTCTGCTGAGCCGTGTATCTAATCCTCTCCTGTGTGATACCGTCTGCTGAGCCGTGTATCTAATCCTCTCCTGTGTGATACCGTCTGCTGAGCCGTGTATCTAATCCTCTCCTGTGTGATACCGTCTGCTGAGCCGTGTATCTAATCCTCTCCTGTGTGATACCGTCTGCTGAGCCGTGTATCTAATCCTATCCTGTGTCATACCGTCTGCTGAGCCGTGTATCTAATCCTATCCTATGTGATACCGTCTGCTGAGCCGTGTATCTAATCCTACCCTGTGTGATACTGTCTGCTGAGCCGTGTATCTAATCCTATCCTGTGTGATACTGTCTGCTGAGCCGTGTATCTAATCCTATCCTGTGTGGTACTGGCTGCTCTGGGTATCTCATCCTCTCCTGTGTGGTACTGGCTGCTCTGGGTATCTCATCCTCTCCTGTGTGGTACTGGCTGCTCTGGGTATCTCATCCTCTCCTGTGTGGTACTGGTTGCTCTGGGTATCTCATCCTCTCCTGTGTGGTACTGGCTGCTCTGGGTATCTCATCCTCTCCTGTGTGGTACTGGTTGCTCTGGGCATCTCATCCTCTCCTGTGTGGTACTGGTTGCTCTGGGCATCTCATCCTCTCCTGTGTGGTACTGGCTGCCCTGGGTATCTCATCCTCTCCTGTGTGGTACTGGTTGCTCTGGGTATCTCATCCTCTCCTGTGTGGTACTGGTTGCTCTGGGTATCTCATCCTCTCCTGTGTGGTACTGGCTGCTCTGGGTATCTCATCCTCTCCTGTGTGGTACTGGCTGCTCTGGGTATCTCATCCTCTCCTGTGTGGTACTGGCTGCTCTGGGTATCTCATCCTCTCCTGTGTGGTACTGTCTGCTCTGGGTATCTCATCCTCTCCTGTGTGGTACTGGCTGCTCTGGGTATCTCATCCTCTCCTGTGTGGTACTGGCTGCTCTGGGTATCTCATCCTCTCCTGCGTGATACTGGCTGCTCTGGGTATCTCATCCTCTCCTGTGTGATACTGTCTGCTCTGGGTATCTCATCCTCTCCTGTGTGGTACTGGCTGCTCTAGGTATCTCATCCTCTCCTGTGTGGTACTGTCTGCTCTGGGTATCTCATCCTCTCCTGTGTGGTACTGGCTGCCCTGGGTATCTCATCCTCTCCTGTGTGGTACTGGTTGCTCTGGGTATCTCATCCTCTCCTGTGTGGTACTGGTTGCTCTGGGTATCTCATCCTCTCCTGTGTGGTACTGGCTGCTCTGGGTATCTCATCCTCTCCTGTGTGGTACTGGTTGCTCTGGGCATCTCATCCTCTCCTGTGTGGTACTGGCTGCTCTGGGTATCTCATCCTCTCCTGTGTGGTACTGGCTGCTCTGGGTATCTCATCCTCTCCTGTGTGGTACTGGCTGCTCTGGGTATCTCATCCTCTCCTGTGTGGTACTGGCTGCTCTGGGTATCTCATCCTCTCCTGTGTGGTACTGGCTGCTCTGGGTATCTCATCCTCTCCTGTGTGGTACTGGCTGCTCTGGGTATCTCATCCTCTCCTGTGTGGTACTGGCTGCTCTGGGTATCTCATCCTCTCCTGTGTGGTACTGGCTGCTCTGGGTATCTCATCCTCTCCTGTGTGGTACTGGCTGCTCTGGGTATCTCATCCTCTCCTGTGTGGTACTGGCTGCACTGGGTATCTCATCCTCTCCTGTGTGGTACTGGCTGCTCTGGGTATCTCATCCTCTCCTGTGTGGTACTGTCTGCTCTGGGTATCTCATCCTCTCCTGTGTGGTACTGGCTGCTCTGGGTATCTCATCCTCTCCTGTGTGGTACTGGCTGCTCTGGGTATCTCATCCTCTCCTGTGTGGTACTGGCTGCTCTGGGTATCTCATCCTCTCCTGTGTGGTACTGGCTGCTCTGGGTATCTCATCCTCTCCTGTGTGGTACTGGCTGCTCTGGGTATCTCATCCTCTCCTGTGTGGTACTGGCTGCTCTGGGTATCTCATCCTCTCCTGTGTGGTACTGGTTGCTCTGGGTATCTCATCCTCTCCTGCGTGGTACTGGCTGCTCTGGGTATCTCATCCTCTCCTGCGTAGTACTGGCTGCTCTGGGTATCTCATCCTCTCCTGTGTGGTACTGGTTGCTCTGGGTATCTCATCCTCTCCTGCGTGGTACTGGCTGCTCTGGGTATCTCATCCTCTCCTGCGTGGTACTGGCTGCTCTGGGTATCTCATCCTCTCCTGTGTGGTACTGGTTGCTCTGGGTATCTCATCCTCTCCTGTGTGGTACTGGCTGCTCTGGGTATCTCATGCTCTCCTGTGTGGTACTGGCTGCCCTGGGTATCTCATCCTCTCCTGTGTGGTACTGGCTGCTCTGGGTATCTCATCCTCTCCTGTGTGGTACTGGCTGCTCTGGGTATCTCATCCTCTCCTGTGTGGTACTGGCTGCTCTGGGTATCTCATCCTCTCCTGTGTGGTACTGGCTGCTCTGGGTATCTCATCCTCTCCTGTGTGGTACTGGCTGCTCTGGGTATCTCATCCTCTCCTGTGTGGTACTGGCTGCTCTGGGTATCTCATCCTCTCCTGTGTGGTACTGGCTGCACTGGGTATCTCATCCTCTCCTGTGTGGTACTGGCTGCTCTGGGTATCTCATCCTCTCCTGTGTGGTACTGTCTGCTCTGGGTATCTCATCCTCTCCTGTGTGGTACTGGCTGCTCTTGGTATCTCATCCTCTCCTGTGTGGTACTGGCTGCTCTGGGTATCTCATCCTCTCCTGCGTGGTACTGGTTGCTCTGGGTATCTCATCCTCTCCTGCGTGGTACTGGCTGCTCTGGGTATCTCATCCTCTCCTGCGTGGTACTGGCTGCTCTGGGTATCTCATCCTCTCCTGCGTGGTACTGGCTGCTCTGGGTATCTCATCCTCTCCTGTGTGGTACTGGTTGCTCTGGGTATCTCATCCTCTCCTGTGTGGTACTGGCTGCTCTGGGTATCTCATCCTCTCCTGTGTGGTACTGGCTGCTCTGGGTATCTCATCCTCTCCTGTGTGGTACTGGCTGCTCTGGGTATCTCATCCTCTCCTGTGTGGTACTGGCTGCTCTGGGTATCTCATCCTCTCCTGTGTGGTACTGGCTGCTCTGGGTATCTCATCCTCTCCTGTGTGGTACTGGCTGCTCTGGGTATCTCATCCTCTCCTGTGTGGTACTGGCTGCTCTGGGTATCTCATCCTCTCCTGTGTGGTACTGGTTGCTCTGGGTATCTAATCCTCTCCTGTGTGATACTGTCTGCTGAGCTGTGTATCTAATCCTCTCCTGTGTGATACTGTCTGCTGAGCCGTGTATCTAATCCTATCCTGTGTGATACTGTCTGCTGAGCCGTGTATCTAATCCTCTCCTGTGTGATACTGTCTGCTGAGCCGTGTATCTAATCCTCTCCTGTGTGATACTGTCTGCTGAGCCGTGTATCTAATCCTCTCCTGTGTGATACCGTCTGCTGAGCCGTGTATCTAATCCTCTCCTGTGTTATACCGTCTGCTGAGCCGTGTATCTAATCCTATCCTGTGTGATACCGTCTGCTGAGCCGTGTATCTAATCCTATCCTGTGTGATACCGTCTGCTGAGCCGTGTATCTAATCCTATCCTGTGTGATACTGTCTGCTGAGCCGTGTATCTGATCCTATCCTGTATGATACTGAATGCTGAGCTGTGTATCTAATCCTCTCCTGTGTGATACTGACTGCTGAGCCGTGTATCTAATCCTCTCCTGTGTGATACTGTCTGCTGAGCCGTGTATGTAATCCTATCCTGTGTGATACTGTCTGCTGAGCTGTGTATCTCATCCTCTCCTGTGTGGTACTGGTTGCTCTGGGCATCTCATCCTCTCCTGTGTGGTACTGGCTGCTCTGGGCATCTCATCCTCTCCTGTGTGGTACTGGCTGCTCTGGGTATCTCATCCTCTCCTGTGTGGTACTGGCTGCTCTGGGTATCTCATCCTCTCCTGTGTGGTACTGGCTGCCCTGGGTATCTAATCCTCTCCTGTGTGATACTGTCTGCTCTGGGTATCTCATCCTCTCCTGTGTGGTACTGGCTGCTCTGGGTATCTCATCCTCTCCTGTGTGGTACTGGCTGCTCTGGGTATCTCATCCTCTCCTGTGTGGTACTGGCTGCCCTGGGTATCTCATCCTCTCCTGTGTGGTACTGGCTGCTCTGGGTATCTCATCCTCTCCTGTGTGGTACTGGTTGCTCTGGGTATCTCATCCTCTCCTGTGTGGTACTGGCTGCCCTGGGTATCTCATCCTCTCCTGTGTGGTACTGGCTGCCCTGGGTATCTCATCCTCTCCTGTGTGGTACTGGCTGCTCTGGGTATCTCATCCTCTCCTGTGTGGTACTGGCTGCTCTGGGTATCTCATCCTCTCCTGTGTGGTACTGGCTGCCCTGGGTATCTCATCCTCTCCTGTGTGGTACTGGCTGCCCTGGGTATCTCATCCTCTCCTGTGTGGTACTGGCTGCCCTGGGTATCTCATCCTCTCCTGTGTGGTACTGGCTGCTCTGGGTATCTCATCCTCTCCTGTGTGGTACTGGCTGCTCTGGGTATCTAATCCTCTCCTGTGTGATACTGGCTGCACTGGCTATCTCATCCTCTCCTGTGTGGTACTGGTTGCTCTGGGCATCTCATCCTCTCCTGTGTGGTACTGGCTGCTCTGGGCATCTCATCCTCTCCTGTGTGGTACTGGCTGCTCTGGGTATCTCATCCTCTCCTGTGTGGTACTGGCTGCTCTGGGTATCTCATCCTCTCCTGTGTGGTACTGGCTGCCCTGGGTATCTAATCCTCTCCTGTGTGATACTGTCTGCTCTGGGTATCTCATCCTCTCCTGTGTGGTACTGGCTGCCCTGGGTATCTCATCCTCTCCTGCGTGGTACTGGCTGCCCTGGTATCTCATCCTCTCCTGTGTGGTACTGGCTGCCCTGGGTATCTCATCCTCTCCTGTGTGGTACTGGCTGCTCTGGGTATCTCATCCTCTCCTGTGTGGTACTGGCTGCTCTGGGTATCTCATCCTCTCCTGTGTGGTACTGGTTGCTCTGGGTATCTCATCCTCTCCTGTGTGGTACTGGCTGCCCTGGGTATCTCATCCTCTCCTGTGTGGTACTGGCTGCTCTGGGTATCTCATCCTCTCCTGTGTGGTACTGTCTGCTCTGGGTATCTCATCCTCTCCTGTGTGGTACTGGCTGCCCTGGGTATCTCATCCTCTCCTGTGTGGTACTGGCTGCCCTGGGTATCTCATCCTCTCCTGTGTGGTACTGGCTGCTCTGGGTATCTCATCCTCTCCTGTGTGGTACTGGCTGCTCTGGGTATCTCATCCTCTCCTGTGTGGTACTGGCTGCCCTGGGTATCTCATCCTCTCCTGTGTGGTACTGGCTGCTCTGGGTATCTCATCCTCTCCTGTGTGGTACTGGTTGCTCTGGGTATCTCATCCTCTCCTGTGTGGTACTGGCTGCCCTGGGTATCTCATCCTCTCCTGTGTGGTACTGGCTGCCCTGGGTATCTCATCCTCTCCTGTGTGGTACTGGCTGCTCTGGGTATCTCATCCTCTCCTGTGTGGTACTGGCTGCTCTGGGTATCTCATCCTCTCCTGTGTGGTACTGGCTGCCCTGGGTATCTCATCCTCTCCTGTGTGGTACTGGCTGCCCTGGGTATCTCATCCTCTCCTGTGTGGTACTGGCTGCCCTGGGTATCTCATCCTCTCCTGTGTGGTACTGGCTGCCCTGGGTATCTCATCCTCTCCTGTGTGGTACTGGCTGCCCTGGGTATCTCATCCTCTCCTGTGTGGTACTGGCTGCTCTGGGTATCTCATCCTCTCCTGTGTGGTACTGGTTGCTCTGGGTATCTAATCCTCTCCTGTGTGGTACTGGTTGCTCTGGGTATCTAATCCTATCCTGTGTGATACCGTCTGCTGAGCCGTGTATCTAATCCTATCCTGTGTGATACCGTCTGCTGAGCCGTGTATCTAATCCTATCCTGTGTGATACTGTCTGCTGAGCCGTGTATCTGATCCTATCCTGTATGATACTGAATGCTGAGCTGTGTATCTAATCCTCTCCTGTGTGATACTGACTGCTGAGCCGTGTATCTAATCCTCTCCTGTGTGATACTGTCTGCTGAGCCGTGTATGTAATCCTATCCTGTGTGATACTGTCTGCTGAGCGGTGTATCTCATCCTCTCCTGTGTGGTACTGGCTGCTCTGGGCATCTCATCCTCTCCTGTGTGGTACTGGCTGCTCTGGGTATCTCATCCTCTCCTGTGTGGTACTGGCTGCTCTGGGTATCTCATCCTCTCCTGTGTGGTACTGGCTGCCCTGGGTATCTAATCCTCTCCTGTGTGATACTGTCTGCTCTGGGTATCTCCTCCTCTCCTGTGTGGTACTGGCTGCCCTGGGTATCTCATCCTCTCCTGTGTGGTACTGGCTGCCCTGGGTATCTCATCCTCTCCTGTGTGGTACTGGCTGCCCTGGGTATCTCATCCTCTCCTGTGTGGTACTGGCTGCTCTGGGTATCTCATCCTCTCCTGTGTGGTACTGGCTGCTCTGGGTATCTCATCCTCTCCTGTGTGGTACTGGCTGCCCTGGGTATCTCATCCTCTCCTGTGTGGTACTGGCTGCTCTGGGTATCTCATCCTCTCCTGTGTGGTACTGGTTGCTCTGGGTATCTCATCCTCTCCTGTGTGGTACTGGCTGCCCTGGGTATCTCATCCTCTCCTGTGTGGTACTGGCTGCCCTGGGTATCTCATCCTCTCCTGTGTGGTACTGGCTGCTCTGGGTATCTCATCCTCTCCTGTGTGGTACTGGCTGCTCTGGGTATCTCATCCTCTCCTGTGTGGTACTGGCTGCCCTGGGTATCTCATCCTCTCCTGTGTGGTACTGGCTGCCCTGGGTATCTCATCCTCTCCTGTGTGGTACTGGCTGCCCTGGGTATCTCATCCTCTCCTGTGTGGTACTGGCTGCTCTGGGTATCTCATCCTCTCCTGTGTGGTACTGGCTGCTCTGGGTATCTAATCCTCTCCTGTGTGATACTGGCTGCACTGGGTATCTCATCCTCTCCTGTGTGGTACTGGTTGCTCTGGGCATCTCATCCTCTCCTGTGTGGTACTGGCTGCTCTGGGCATCTCATCCTCTCCTGTGTGGTACTGGCTGCTCTGGGCATCTCATCCTCTCCTGTGTGGTACTGGCTGCTCTGGGTATCTCATCCTCTCCTGTGTGGTACTGGTTGCTCTGGGTATCTCATCCTCTTCTGTGTGGTACTGGCTGCTCTGGGTATCTCATCCTCTCCTGTGTGGTACTGGCTGCCCTGGGTATCTAATCCTCTCCTGTGTGATACTGTCTGCTCTGGGTATCTCATCCTCTCCTGTGTGGTACTGGCTGCCCTGGGTATCTCATCCTCTCCTGTGTGGTACTGGCTGCCCTGGGTATCTCATCCTCTCCTGTGTGGTACTGGCTGCCCTGGGTATCTCATCCTCTCCTGTGTGGTACTGGCTGCTCTGGGTATCTCATCCTCTCCTGTGTGGTACTGGCTGCTCTGGGTATCTCATCCTCTCCTGTGTGGTACTGGTTGCTCTGGGTATCTCATCCTCTCCTGTGTGGTACTGGCTGCCCTGGGTATCTCATCCTCTCCTGTGTGGTACTGGCTGCTCTGGGTATCTCATCCTCTCCTGTGTGGTACTGGCTGCTCTGGGTATCTCATCCTCTCCTGTGTGGTACTGGCTGCTCTGGGTATCTCATCCTCTCCTGTGTGGTACTGGCTGCTCTGGGTATCTCATCCTCTCCTGTGTGATACTGGCTGCTCTGGGTATCTCATCCTCTCCTGTGTGGTACTGGCTGCTCTGGGTATCTCATCCTCTCCTGTGTGGTACTGGCTGCTCTGGGTATCTCATCCTCTCCTGTGTGGTACTGGCTGCCCTGGGTATCTCATCCTCTCCTGTGTGGTACTGGCTGCTCTGGGTATCTCATCCTCTCCTGTGTGGTACTGGCTGCTCTGGGTATCTCATCCTCTCCTGTGTGGTACTGGCTGCTCTGGCTATCTCATCCTCTCCTGTGTGGTACTGGCTGCTCTGGGTATCTCATCCTCTCCTGTGTGGTACTGGCTGCCCTGGGTATCTCATCCTCTCCTGTGTGGTACTGGCTGCCCTGGGTATCTCATCCTCTCCTGTGTGGTACTGGCTGCTCTGGGTATCTCATCCTCTCCTGTGTGGTACTGGCTGCCCTGGGTATCTCATCCTCTCCTGTGTGGTACTGGCTGCTCTGGGTATCTCATCCTCTCCTGTGTGGTACTGGCTGCCCTGGGTATCTCATCCTCTCCTGTGTGGTACTGGCTGCCCTGGGTATCTCATCCTCTCCTGTGTGGTACTGGCTGCTCTGGGTATCTCATCCTCTCCTGTGTGGTACTGGCTGCCCTGGGTATCTCATCCTCTCCTGTGTGGTACTGGCTGCCCTGGGTATCTCATCCTCTCCTGTGTGGTACTGGCTGCCCTGGGTATCTCATCCTCTCCTGTGTGGTACTGGCTGCCCTGGGTATCTCATCCTCTCCTGTGTGGTACTGGCTGCCCTGGGTATCTCATCCTCTCCTGTGTGGTACTGGCTGCCCTGGGTATCTCATCCTCTCCTGTGTGGTACTGGCTGCCCTGGGTATCTCATCCTCTCCTGTGTGGTACTGGCTGCCCTGGGTATCTCATCCTCTCCTGTGTGGTACTGGCTGCCCTGGGTATCTCATCCTCTCCTGTGTGGTACTGGCTGCCCTGGGTATCTCATCCTCTCCTGTGTGGTACTGGCTGCCCTGGGTATCTCATCCTCTCCTGTGTGGTACTGGCTGCCCTGGGTATCTCATCCTCTCCTGTGTGGTACTGGCTGCCCTGGGTATCTCATCCTCTCCTGTGTGGTACTGGCTGCCCTGGGTATCTCATCCTCTCCTGTGTGGTACTGGCTGCTCTGGGTATCTCATCCTCTCCTGTGTGGTACTGGTTGCTCTGGGTATCTAATCCTCTCCTGTGTGGTACTGGTTGCTCTGGGTATCTAATCCTATCCTGTGTGATACCGTCTGCTGAGCCGTGTATCTAATCCTATCCTGTGTGATACCGTCTGCTGAGCCGTGTATCTAATCCTATCCTGTGTGATACTGTCTGCTGAGCCGTGTATCTGATCCTATCCTGTATGATACTGAATGCTGAGCTGTGTATCTAATCCTCTCCTGTGTGATACTGACTGCTGAGCCGTGTATCTAATCCTCTCCTGTGTGATACTGTCTGCTGAGCCGTGTATGTAATCCTATCCTGTGTGATACTGTCTGCTGAGCGGTGTATCTCATCCTCTCCTGTGTGGTACTGGTTGCTCTGGGCATCTCATCCTCTCCTGTGTGGTACTGGCTGCTCTGGGCATCTCATCCTCTCCTGTGTGGTACTGGCTGCTCTGGGTATCTCATCCTCTCCTGTGTGGTACTGGCTGCTCTGGGTATCTCATCCTCTCCTGTGTGGTACTGGCTGCCCTGGGTATCTAATCCTCTCCTGTGTGATACTGTCTGCTCTGGGTATCTCCTCCTCTCCTGTGTGGTACTGGCTGCCCTGGGTATCTCATCCTCTCCTGTGTGGTACTGGCTGCCCTGGGTATCTCATCCTCTCCTGTGTGGTACTGGCTGCCCTGGGTATCTCATCCTCTCCTGTGTGGTACTGGCTGCTCTGGGTATCTCATCCTCTCCTGTGTGGTACTGGCTGCTCTGGGTATCTCATCCTCTCCTGTGTGGTACTGGCTGCCCTGGGTATCTCATCCTCTCCTGTGTGGTACTGGCTGCTCTGGGTATCTCATCCTCTCCTGTGTGGTACTGGTTGCTCTGGGTATCTCATCCTCTCCTGTGTGGTACTGGCTGCCCTGGGTATCTCATCCTCTCCTGTGTGGTACTGGCTGCCCTGGGTATCTCATCCTCTCCTGTGTGGTACTGGCTGCTCTGGGTATCTCATCCTCTCCTGTGTGGTACTGGCTGCTCTGGGTATCTCATCCTCTCCTGTGTGGTACTGGCTGCCCTGGGTATCTCATCCTCTCCTGTGTGGTACTGGCTGCCCTGGGTATCTCATCCTCTCCTGTGTGGTACTGGCTGCCCTGGGTATCTCATCCTCTCCTGTGTGGTACTGGCTGCTCTGGGTATCTCATCCTCTCCTGTGTGGTACTGGCTGCTCTGGGTATCTAATCCTCTCCTGTGTGATACTGGCTGCACTGGGCATCTCATCCTCTCCTGTGTGGTACTGGTTGCTCTGGGCATCTCATCCTCTCCTGTGTGGTACTGGCTGCTCTGGGCATCTCATCCTCTCCTGTGTGGTACTGGCTGCTCTGGGTATCTCATCCTCTCCTGTGTGGTACTGGTTGCTCTGGGTATCTCATCCTCTTCTGTGTGGTACTGGCTGCTCTGGGTATCTCATCCTCTCCTGTGTGGTACTGGCTGCCCTGGGTATCTAATCCTCTCCTGTGTGATACTGTCTGCTCTGGGTATCTCATCCTCTCCTGTGTGGTACTGGCTGCCCTGGGTATCTCATCCTCTCCTGTGTGGTACTGGCTGCCCTGGGTATCTCATCCTCTCCTGTGTGGTACTGGCTGCCCTGGGTATCTCATCCTCTCCTGTGTGGTACTGGCTGCTCTGGGTATCTCATCCTCTCCTGTGTGGTACTGGCTGCTCTGGGTATCTCATCCTCTCCTGTGTGGTACTGGTTGCTCTGGGTATCTCATCCTCTCCTGTGTGGTACTGGCTGCCCTGGGTATCTCATCCTCTCCTGTGTGGTACTGGCTGCTCTGGGTATCTCATCCTCTCCTGTGTGGTACTGGCTGCTCTGGGTATCTCATCCTCTCCTGTGTGGTACTGGCTGCTCTGGGTATCTCATCCTCTCCTGTGTGGTACTGGCTGCTCTGGGTATCTCATCCTCTCCTGTGTGATACTGGCTGCTCTGGGTATCTCATCCTCTCCTGTGTGGTACTGGCTGCTCTGGGTATCTCATCCTCTCCTGTGTGGTACTGGCTGCTCTGGGTATCTCATCCTCTCCTGTGTGGTACTGGCTGCCCTGGGTATCTCATCCTCTCCTGTGTGGTACTGGCTGCTCTGGGTATCTCATCCTCTCCTGTGTGGTACTGGCTGCTCTGGGTATCTCATCCTCTCCTGTGTGGTACTGGCTGCTCTGGCTATCTCATCCTCTCCTGTGTGGTACTGGCTGCTCTGGGTATCTCATCCTCTCCTGTGTGGTACTGGCTGCCCTGGGTATCTCATCCTCTCCTGTGTGGTACTGGCTGCCCTGGGTATCTCATCCTCTCCTGTGTGGTACTGGCTGCTCTGGGTATCTCATCCTCTCCTGTGTGGTACTGGCTGCCCTGGGTATCTCATCCTCTCCTGTGTGGTACTGGCTGCTCTGGGTATCTCATCCTCTCCTGTGTGGTACTGGCTGCCCTGGGTATCTCATCCTCTCCTGTGTGGTACTGGCTGCCCTGGGTATCTCATCCTCTCCTGTGTGGTACTGGCTGCTCTGGGTATCTCATCCTCTCCTGTGTGGTACTGGCTGCCCTGGGTATCTCATCCTCTCCTGTGTGGTACTGGCTGCCCTGGGTATCTCATCCTCTCCTGTGTGGTACTGGCTGCCCTGGGTATCTCATCCTCTCCTGTGTGGTACTGGCTGCCCTGGGTATCTCATCCTCTCCTGTGTGGTACTGGCTGCCCTGGGTATCTCATCCTCTCCTGTGTGGTACTGGCTGCCCTGGGTATCTCATCCTCTCCTGTGTGGTACTGGCTGCCCTGGGTATCTCATCCTCTCCTGTGTGGTACTGGCTGCCCTGGGTATCTCATCCTCTCCTGTGTGGTACTGGCTGCCCTGGGTATCTCATCCTCTCCTGTGTGGTACTGGCTGCCCTGGGTATCTCATCCTCTCCTGTGTGGTACTGGCTGCCCTGGGTATCTCATCCTCTCCTGTGTGGTACTGGCTGCCCTGGGTATCTCATCCTTGGATGCGGCAGGTCTGTGATGCTGGATATGATTGTTGCTGGTGTGCTGTGACTACATCAGCCCCATCATTACACGCTGTCACTTGCTGTGTGATACAGTATATTCCGGGTGTGTGGTGCAGGACGGTCACACCCGCTTTCGGGTCACTGTATCCCGGGATGCTGCAGCGAGAGGCTGAGCGCTGCCTCTCTCCCTCCTGCCGTCATTGGCTCCTGCGCCCGCTGCGGGTGAGCAGGGCGGGTCCGGGCGCAGCATCAGTGCGGTCCGGCAGAGCTCCGTCCGCAGAGCCCCGGGCGGCAGCAGCAGCAGCAGCATGGACTCCTCCCGCTCCATCCAGCAGGAGATCAGCTCCCTGAAAGGTAAGCCGGCCCGCAGCGAGGGGGTTAACCGTGTGTGCAGCACAGCCCCTGAAACTGGGGAGCAGGGTCCAGCACAGCCCCCGAAACTGGGGAGCAGAGTCCAGCACAGCCCCTGAAACTGGGGAGCGGGGTCCAGCAGAGCCCCCGAAACTGGGGAGCGGGGTCCAGCACAGCCCCCGAAACTGGGGAGCGGGGTCCAGCACAGCCCCCCAAACTGGGGAGCGGGGTCCAGCAGAGCCCCCGAAACTGGGGAGCGGGGTCCAGCACAGCCCCCCAAACTGGGGAGCAGCGTCCAGCGCAGCCCCTGAAACTGGGGAGCGGGGTCCAGCACAGCCCCCCAAACTGGGGAGCGGGGTCCAGCAGAGCCCCCGAAACTGGGGAGCGGGGTCCAGCACAGCCCCCCAAACTGGGGAGCGGGGTCCAGCACAGCCCCCCAAACTGGGGAGCAGCGTCCAGCGCAGCCCCTGAAACTGGGGAGCGGGGTCCAGCACAGCCCCCCAAACTGGGGAGCGGGGTCCAGCACAGCCCCCGAAACTGGGGAGCGGGGTCCAGCACAGCCCCCGAAACTGGGGAGCGGGGTCCAGCACAGCCCCCGAAACTGTGGAGCGGGGTCCAGCACAGCCCCCGAAACTGGGGAGCGGGGTCCAGAACAGCCCCCGAAACTGGGGAGCGGGGTCCAGCACAGCCCCCGAAACTGGGGAGCTGGGTCCAGCAGAGCCCCAGAAACTGATGAGCGGGGTCCAGTAGAGCCCCAGAAACTGGGGAACGGAGGCCAGCAGAGCCCCAGAAACTGGGGAGCGGGGTCCAGTAGAGCCCCAGAAACTGGGGAGCGGGGTCCAGTAGAGCCACCGAAACTGGGGAGCGGGGTCCAGCAGAGCCCCAGAAACTGGGGAGCGGGGTACAGAACAGCCCCCCAAACTGTGGAGCAGGGTCCAGCACAGCCCCCGAAACTGGGGAGCGGAGTCCAGCAGAGCCCCAGAAACTGAGGAGCGGGGTCCAGTAGAGCCACCGAAACTGGGGAGCAGGGTCCAGCAGAGCCCCAGAAACTGGGGAGCAGGGTCCAGCAGAGCCCCAGAAACTGGGGAGCAGGGTCCAGCAGAGCCCCTGAAACTGGGGAGCGGGGTCCAGCACAGCCCCCAAAACTGGGGAGCGGGGTCCAGCACAGCCCCCGAAACTGGGGAGCGGGGTCCAGCACAGCCCCCGAAACTGGGGAGCGGGGTCCAGCAGAGCCCCAGAAACTGGGGAGCAGGGTCCAGCAGAGCCCCAGAAACTGGGGAGCGGGGGTACAGCAGAGCCCCCGAAACTGGGGAGCGGGGTCCAGCAGTGCCCCCGAAATTGGGGAGCAGGGTCCAGTGCGGCCCCCAAAACTGGGGAGCAGGGTCCAGCGTGGCCCCCGAAACTGGGGAGCAGAGCCCCTGAAACTGGGGAGCGGGGTCCAGCACAGCCCCCGAAACTGGGGAGCGGTCCAGCACAGCCCCCGAAACTGGGGAGCGGGGTCCAGCGCAGTCCCCGAAACTGTGGAGCAGGATCCAGCACAGCCCCCGAAACTGTGCTGGACCCTGTAAAGTAGATGAAACACAGGACCCCATTGCTGGTGACAGAGCCCAGCACATGACACCCCCTTATCTAGCTGAGCCCCCAGTGAGGACCATGCAGGTTGTAATGCAGGAACCCCAAGACTGATGAGCAGAGTATCAGACCCCCTGCACAAATAAATATGGCCAGGCAGAGCCCCCACAAGCCTCTGCAGGAACCTGATAGGATTTTAATGCTTATGCAGAATGCAGACCCCAACACAACACCTCATTCACTGAGCAAAATCCAACACAGGACCACCTCCGTCAAGTCAAAAAGGAGACCCCTGAAAGAATGCTGGCCTTTATTTACAGCCCCCCTGTAAGACTGACTGTAGAGACCCCCCCTTTATTACATCCATAGAGACCCCTCCTTGGCATGCTCATCCTAATTACTGATCATACAGCCCCTCTCTGATCCCAGTGCAATGCTGGGACCCCTCCACTGTGGCAGCGGGTGAGCTGTGTGCATGGAGGTCCGTGTGCGTGGAGGCCCTTGTGCATGGAGGCCCGTGTGCCACCGCTGCTGAATCAGCTGTCTGTGCTGCAGTTACAATGCGGACCTCCCAGACACATGGCAGCCCCCCCCCCCGTCACTTCCATGTGTATGATATGGGGAATTAGTGCACATACTTATAATGATGAGTGGGGGTGGGAAATGTACAGGAGGACATAGGGTCCGTGAGATCTGTAGGAAGCTGTATGGTTTGTAGGGGCCTGTAGGATCGGTAAAATCTAGAGTCCTCAATGGTCCATATAATTTCTTGTTCTTGCTGTGTTCTCTATTGTTGTGGCATTAAAAGGATTATTTTTGGCTTTCTGCACGGGGCACCTCCTTAACCAAGGCAGTATCAGGTGGCTTCGCAGACAGACCAGGTCATCTTGCCAGACTTCAGTCCCTAAGGTCAGGTACCAGGGAGTGATGAGGGATCATGGTCCAGATGGTGATGGAGGGGGTGACACTCCTCACTGAGGACCCTTCTCCCAGGAAACAACATTTTCTTCCAGAAATCGACACATTCTGAATTTGAAGTTTTACATGTCGGTCAGCAAGCTCAGGATGTGGAGAATAGCGCCCCCCAAGCCTCTCAGTGAGCGGGAATAATGAACCTAGAAGACACATACAAAGCTGGGACCTGATGCTGCCAACAACTCCCGGAGCCTCCGATCTCCAGGAACTTGGACCTTAATTTGAGAAAATAAACTTTTTATGTCCTGTTGTAATTGCACCAAAGCATCCTATAAAGCCTCTATATCATGGACTGATGTTAGGACACTAATCTAGAGGAATATCCCCACCCATTTATACACACTACTCCTGTATCTGGAGATGTGTCCTCATCCTTCTATGTGGTCTACTCCTGGAGATTCTGTATGTCCTTACCTCTCTACACCCACTACTCATATGTAACCTCCACTCCTGGAGACGCATCCTCCATCCCTGTGTAACCTCCACTCCTGGAGATGCGTCCTCCATCCCTGTGTAACCTCCACTCCTGGAGACGCGTCCTCCATCCCTGTGTAACCTCCACTCCTGGAGACGCCTCCTCCATCCCTGTGTAACCTCCACTCCTGGAGACGCGTCCTCCATCCCTGTGTAACCTCCACTCCTGGAGACGCGTCCTCCATCCCTGTGTAACCTCCACTCCTGCAGACGCCTCCTCCATCCCTCTGTAACCTCCACTTCTGCAGACGCCTCCTCCGTCCCTCTGTAGCCTCCACTCCTGCAGGCGCCTCCTCCATCCCTCTGTAACCTCCACTCGTGCAGGCTCCTCCTCCATCCCTCTGTAACCTCCACTCCTGGAGACCCCTCCTCCATCCCTCTGTAACCTCCACTCCTGCAGACGCCTCCTCCATCCCTCTGTAGCCTCCACTCCTGCAGACGCGTCCTCCATCCCTCTGTAACCTCCACTCCTGCAGACGCCTCCTCCATCCCTCTGTAACCTCCACTCCTGCAGACGCCTCCTCCATCCCTCTGTAACCTCCACTCCTGCAGACGCCTCCTCCGTCCCTCTGTAGCCTCCACTCCTGCAGGCGCCTCCTCCATCCCTCTGTAGCCTCCACTCCTGCAGGTGCCTCCTCCATCCCTCTGTAGCCTCCACTCCTGCAGGCGCCTCCTCCATCCCTCTGTAACCTCCACTCCTGCAGACACCTCCTCCAACCCTCTGTAACCTCCACTCCTGCAGACGCCTCCTCCAACCCTCTGTAACCTCCACTCCTGCAGACGCCTCCTCCGTCCCTCTGTAACCTCCACTCCTGCAGACGCCTCCTCCGTGCCTCTGTAGCCTCCACTCCTGCAGGCGCCTCCTCCATCCCTCTGTAACCTCCACTCCTGCAGACGCCTCCTCCATCCCTCTGTAGCCTCCACTCCTGCAGACGCCTCCTCCATCCCTCTGTAGCCTCCACTCCTGCAGACGCCTCCTCCATCCCTCTGTAACCTCCACTCCTGCAGACGCCTCCTCCGTCCCTCTGTAACCTCCACTCCTGCAGACGCCTCCTCCGTCCCTCTGTAACCTCCACTCCTGCAGACGCCTCCTCCGTCCCTCTGTAGCCTCCACTCCTGCAGACGCCTCCTCCGACCCTCTGTAGCCTCCACTCGTGCAGACGCCTCCTCCGTCCCTCTGTAGCCTCCACTCGTGCAGGCGCCTCCTCCATCCCTCTGTAACCTCCACTCCTGCAGACGCCTCCTCCATGCCTCTGTAACCTCCACTCAGGCAGACGCCTCCTCCATCCCTCTGTAACCTCCACTCCTGCAGACGCCTCCTCCATGCCTCTTTTGGAGACTTCTCCTCAGGGCGCCGTTCCTCCGTTTTCGGTCGTGTTCGCTCTTTGCAGGCTGCTTTTGGTCTGCCGTTCTTTCATACTGGCGTGTGTTTCTGCCTGTGATCCTTCTGTGTCTGTACTGGTCTCTTTATTAGAGGAGTCCCCTGTACATAAGGAGCCTGGTGACGACGGCAGGTGTAGTCCGGCTCAGGTAGACGGATTCACAAAGTCCACACGTCTTACCACATGGCTCCTCCTGCTGCATTGTGGGAGGGGAGGTTGTGTGTCAGGGCGCTTTGAAGGTGACGCTCTCGAGTTTGGGGCTGGCATGTTCTCTGCCAATAAAGGTAAGGGTTCGACCAAATGCATTTAGCAGCGGGGACCCTGGGGGCCTTGAAAATCTGAACATCCAAGGGGTCCTTACTGCTGTAGAGGTGCTGGGTATATACTGGGTTCCTTGGGTCTGAGCTTCATCAGGCGGCTGATGAGGATATGTGATTTCAGCTCTGCAGTATGTCCTGCCTGTACAATCACTGGCATGCAGACAGCTGGAATAATAAGTGGCTGCCCATGGCTCTGACCAACAACCACTGGCCGACGGACTAACCCCCAGCCGGGCTGGCAGCCCAGTGAGTGCCAGTCTGATCACGCTCTGCCCCACTGAAACCGAGGGCAATGTGACGACAGGTGAAGACCCTTCAGTGGACATTCGAGAAGTGAAAAATGTGTAAATCTCATCCTCTGAGATACGTTCACTTGATTTTCCAGGCCGAAGCCTGAGGCTGCACTATGACAACAGGTCTGATTCCTGCCAGCTGATGCCATAAAGACCCAGTGAAGAAGCAAATCACCGTCTCCTCAGTGTTCACACCGGGCTCATCACGGTTGTGGGTCTCTATCACACTGCACCTGACAGGAATCAGAATGCCTTAGTAGTGCAGCCTCAGGCTTCAGGCCTGGATCAGATCTCAGTAGTGACGAACTCGGATAAAGGAAAGTTTTTCACAAAGTTTTTATTTAAACGGAGGTTTAAAATGTTATTCCAGATGGTCATGTTTTACTTCTGTCTGTTGCGCTGATGATGCAGGGAGTGGAGGCCTCTGTACGGCCGCTTCTGTATTGCTCCGTCTCATGGATAATGCCATGTACTGCTGTTGTCTGCCCGCCTGTCAGCGCAGTCCCAGGGTGACTCCTGAGGGAGGGTGTCGTCTCACCACCTGTCTGCGAGTCCTGATGTGACTCCTGAGGGAGGGTGTCGGCGTGGTCCTGGGGTGACTCCTTAGGGATGGTGTCGCCTCCCCAGCTGTCGGCTTGGTCCTGGGGTGACTCCTGAGGGATGGTGTCGGCGTGGTCCTGGGGTGACTCCGGAGGGAGGGGTCGTCTCTTCGCCTGTCGGTCCGGTCCTGGGGTGATTCCTGCCGGATGGTTTAGTCTCCCCACCTGTCGGCTAGGCCCTGGGGTGACTCCTGAGGGATGGTGTCGGGGCAGTCTTGGGGTGACTGCTGAGGGATGGTTTAGTCTCCCCGCCTGTCGGCGTGGTCCTGGGGTGACTCCTGAGGAATGATGTCGGCGCTGTCCTGGGGTGACTCCTGAGGGATGGTGTCGTCTCCCCACCTGTCGGCGCGGTCCTGGGGTGACTCCTGAGGGATGGTGTCGGGGCAGTCTTGGGGTGACTGCTGAGCGATGGTTTAGTCTCCCGGCCTGTCGGCGTGGTCCTGGGGTAACTCCTGAGGGATGGTGTCGCCTCCCCAGCTGTCGGCTTGGTCCTGGGGTGACTCCTGAGGAATGATGTCGGCGCTGTCCTGGGGTGACTCCTGAGGGATAGTGTCGTCTCCCCACCTGTCTGCGAGTCCTGGGGTGACTCCTGAGGGAGGATGTCGTCTCACCACCTGTCTGCGAGTCCTGATGTGACTCCTGAGGGAGGGTGTCGTCTCACAGCTTGTCGGCGTGGTCCTGGTGTGACTCCTGAGGGATAGTGTCGGCGTGTTCCTGGGGTGACTCCTTAGGGATGGTGTCGCCTCCCCAGCTGTCGGCGTGCTCCTGGTGTGACTCCTGAGGGATGGTGTCGGCGTGGTCCTGGGGTGACTCCTGAGGGATGGTGTCGGCGTGGTCCTGGGGTGACTCCTGAGGGATGGTGTCGGCGTGGTCCTGGGGTGACTCCTGAGGGATGGTGTCGGCGTGGTCCTGCGGTGACTCCTGAGGGATGGTGTCGGCGTGGTCCTGCGGTGACTCCTGAGGGATGGTGTCGACGTGGTCCTGGGGTGACTCCTGAGGGATAGTGTCGGCGTGCTCCTGGTGTGACTCCTGAGGGATGGTGTCGGCGTGGTGCTGGGGTGACTCCTGAGGGATGGTGTCGGCGAGGTCCTGTTGTGACTCCTGAGGGATGGTGTCGGCGTGGTCCTGGGGTGACTCCTGAGGGATGGTGTCGGCGTGGTCCTGCGGTGACTCCTGAGGGATGGTGTCGGCGTGGTCCTGCGGTGATTCCTGAGGGATGGTGTCGGCGTGGTCCTGGGGTGACTCCTGAGGGATGGTGTCGGCGTGGTCCTGGGGTGACTCCTGAGGGATGGTGTCAGCGTGCTCCTGGTGTGACTCCTGAGGGATGGTGTCGGCGAGGTCCTGGTATGACTCCTGAGGGATGGTGTCGGCGTGGTCCTGGGGTGACTCCTTAGGGGTGGTGTCGCCTCCCCACAGCGGTGACATCAGCCTGCAGATAGCGGAGCTCCACTATTGCAGACAGTGCAGGCTGACATTGACCTATCTGACACTTGTGTCGCTGCTGCTGTAAAACTGTGTGGGTCTGGAGTACAAATGGTTAACGATATACCTCTGAAGGAGGCCTTTGTGTAAGACTGCTTATGTGTGTGCTCCCCCTGCTGGATGCTGCACAGCACTTGGTGTTATCAGGGCTCACACTGCATTTCAGGACTGATTGAGTGGGGTGTCCTGACATTTCACAGCTCGGTCCCCGGCCTCAGAGCAGCCACCAGAGATCTGACACCTAATGCGTTCACTGAGAAGAGGCACACCACCCGCCTCAATAAATACAGTCTCTCCTGTCCTGATACATTGGACCCTGGAGACCAGGACTGATCATATACAGTCTTGGCCGAAAGTGTTGGCACTCTTGAAATTGCCTCAGAAAATGAAGTGTTTCTCCCAGAACATTATAACAATTCCACACGTTTTGTTATACACACACGTTTATTTCCTTTTGTGAGTATTGGTACAACACAAAAAAACCCCTGAAAGTGCAAATTGGACCTAATTCCACACAAAACCCCAAAAATGGGCCGAACAGAATTGTTGGCGCCCTCCTTATTATTTGATTGAATAAATAACTGCAATCAATCGCTTCCTGTAACCATCTCAAGCTTCTTCCACCTCAGCTGCAATTTTGGACGACTCTTCTTACAATCGTCTCCAGGTCTCATATGTGAAGGCTTCTTCTCCCAATAGCAATTTTAAGATTTTTCCACAGGAGATCAATGGGATTTAGATCCAGACTCATTGCTGCCACTTCAGGACTCTCCAGCGCTTTGTTTCCATCCATTTCTGGGGCTTCTTGAAGTATGTTTGGGGTCATTGTTCTGCTGGAAGACCCATAACCTACAACACACACCCAGCTTTCTGACACGGGTCACTACATTGCCACCCAAAATCCTTTGGTAATTGTCAGATTTCATAATGCCTTGCACACAGTCAAGGCCCCCAGTGCCAGAGGCAGCAAAACAACCCCAAAATATCTGTGACCCTCCACCATATCTGACTGTAGGTACTGTGTTCTTTTCTTTAGAACTCATAGAATGTTAGAGTTGGAAAGGACCTCCAGGGTCCTCGTGTCCAACCCCCTGCTCAATGCAGGAGTCACTTAAACATCTCAGACAGATGTCGGTCCAGCCTCTGTGTGAAGACGTCCAGTGAAGAGAACTCACCTCCTCTCGTGGCCGCCTGTTCCACTCATTGATCACCTCACTGTCAAAAAAGTGTCTTCTAATATCTAATCTGTATCTTCTCCCAATTTCATCCCATTGCTTCTCCTGTTTCCATGTGCAACTGAGAAGAAAGCTGATCCCTCTATTCTCATTTGCACATGGAAACATGTAGGCCACAGTAGAATGATGAGACCAAGATAAAGCTTCTTGGTAAAGCACATCTGTCCACAAGACGCTTTCCCAGAAGGATTCTAGCTTACGTACATTTTGGCAAACTGCAGTCCAGCTTTTTTAGGTCTCTGTGTCAGCAGTGGGGTCCTCCGGGATCTCCTGCCATAGCGTTTCATGTCATTCACATGTGGATGGATAGTTCGCTGACACTGATGCCCCCTGAGGCTGCAGGACAGCTTTAATTTCTTTGGACCTTGATTGGGGCTGCTTATCCACCATCCGGACTATCCTGCGCTGCAACCTTTCATCAATTTTTCTCTGCCGTCCAGGGAGATTAGCTGCAGTGCCGTGGGGTGTAAACTTCTTCATTATGTTGCGCATCGTGGGCAAAGGAACATGAAGATGTCAGGAGATGGACTTGTAACCTTGTGATTTTTGGTATTGCTCAACAATTTTGGTTCTCAAGTCCTCAGACCGTTCTCTTCTCTTTGTGTTCTCCATGCTTCGTGTAGCACACACAGACACACAATGCAAAGACTGAGACAATTTCTCCCCTTTTATCTGGTCTGAGATGTGATTTTTATATTGCCCACACTTTTTACTTGCCAGTCATCAGTCATTCGCCTCCTCGCAGTGTCGATGGCCATGAGACTACAGGGGGTCGGTCAGACATCTTGCACTGTGTGAGGAGGGTGGTCTTTAGCCTCTGCGTCTCGTACCTCTGCGTCTCTTACCTCTGCTGCCTTGACGAGACTCCTCTGTTCAGGAGATGTTATTCTTGTGTATGGGGGGGACGATGGTACCTACCTAGATGCCGGAAAGTCTGCTGATGTTGGGGGGCCCCTGGGTGGATTTAATACTCTGCAGCTGAGTTGTGCTTTTATTTTTTGTTTCAACTTTGAAATGTCAGAGGATTCTCAGCAGGAAAAACAATGGGTTTCCCGAATAAGCGAGCCTCGCCACCGGTTCCCAGGGTTACCCAGGGCGTCCCCAGTGACCAGTGTAGCCGGATGTGGCAGTCATGAGGAATGCCATTGCCTGCAACGGCAGCATTTACTAGGCAGCTTCCTTTATATTGCAGGCCTCTGTGAATGGCAGCCGTGAAATCACTGGATGGTGTTGGGGGCCTCACTGACAGACGGGGGGGCTAATTTACTCTCGGTTATTACCGGATGAAAGGAGACACTGTTCCCAGGAGTCTCCAGCTCTGCACATCCCCGGGATGGAGGCTTTATTTAGCCCCTTCCTATGGAGGAATCCTTTTTTTGACCATATTAGAGTCATCTCCTAATATATTACCTGACCACCAGACAATGTATGTGGCGGGGTCTCTGGGCTCTCATGTGTCCAGCACCATCACATGTCACTGACCCTGGCATTGTAGAGATTGTGCAACTGGGGGCCCATCCTCACAGGAGACCAGTTAGGTGGCTCGTGGCAGCCGCCAGTTAAGTGGCTCAGGCTTGTGGCCTGGTGGCAGCCGCCAGTTATGTGGCTCTGGGCCTGGTGGCAGCCGCCAGTTATGTGGCTCTGGGCCTGGTGGCAGCTGCCAGTTATGTGCCTCTGGGCGCCTGGTGGCAGCCGCCAGTTATGTGGCTCTAGCCCTGGTGGCAGCTGCCAGTTATGTGGCTCTGGGGGCCTGGTGGCAGCTGCCAGTTATATGGCTCTAGTCCTGGTGGCAGCCGCCAGTCATGTGGCTCTGGGCCTGGTGGCAGCCGCCAGTCATGTGGCTCTGGGCCTGGTGGCAGCCGCCAGTCATATGGCTCTGGCCCTGGTGGCAGTCGCCAGTCATGTGGCTCTGGCCCTGGTGGCAGTCACCAGTCATGTGGCTCTGGCCCTGGTGGCAGTCGCCAGTCATGTGGCTCTGGGCCTGGTGGCAGTCGCCAGTTATGTGGCTCTGGCCCTGGTTGCAGTCGCCAGTTAGGTGGCTCTGGCCCTGGTGGCAGCCGCCAGTTATGTGGCTCGGTGGCAGTCGCCAGTTATGTGGCTCTGAGCCTGGTGGCAGTCGCCAGTTATGTGGCTCTGGCCCTGGTGGCAGCCGCCAGTTATGTGGCTCGGTGGCAGTCGCCAGTTATGTGGCTCTGAGCCTGGTGGCAGCCGCCAGTTATGTGGCTCTGAGCCTGGTGGCAGTCGCCAGTTATGTGGCTCTGAGCCTGGTGGCAGTCGCCAGTCATGTGGCTCTGGGCCTGGTGGCAGTCGCCAGTTATGTGGCTCTGAGCCTGGTGGCAGTCGCCAGTTATGTGGCTCTGAGCCTGGTGGCAGTCGCCAGTTATGTGGCTCTGAGCCTGGTGGCAGTCGCCAGTTATGTGGCTCTGAGCCTGGTGGCAGTCGCCAGTTATGTGGCTCTGAGCCTGGTGGCAGTCGCCAGTTATGTGGCTCTGAGCCTGGTGGCAGTCGCCAGTTATGTGGCTCTGAGCCTGGTGGCAGTCGCCAGTTATGTGGCTCTGAGCCTGGTGGCAGTCGCCAGTTATGTGGCTCTGAGCCTGGTGGTAGTCGCCAGTTATGTGGCTCTGAGTCTGGTGGCAGTCGCCAGTTATGTGGCTCTGAGCCTGGTGGCAGTCGCCAGTTATGTGGCTCTGAGCCTGGTGGCAGTCGCCAGTTATGTGGCTCTGAGCCTGGTGGCAGTCGCCAGTTATGTGGCTCTGAGTCTGGTGGCAGTCGCCAGTTATGTGGCTCTGAGCCTGGTGGCAGTCGCCAGTTATGTGGCTCTGAGCCTGGTGGCAGTCGCCAGTTATGTGGCTCTGAGCCTGGTGGCAGTCGCCAGTTATGTGGCTCTGAGCCTGGTGGCAGTCGCCAGTTATGTGGCTCTGAGCCTGGTGGCAGCCGCCAGTTATGTGGCTCTGGGCCTGGTGGCAGCCGCCAGTTATGTGGCTCTGGGCCTGGTGGCCGTCGCCAGTTATGTGGCTCTGGGCCTGGTGGCCGTCGCCAGTTATGTGGCTCTGGGCCTGGTGGCAGCCGCCAGTTATGTGGCTCTGGGCCTGGTGGCAGCCGCCAGTTATGTGGCTCTGGGCCTGGTGGCAGTCGCCAGTTATGTGGCTCTGAGTCTGGTGGCAGCCGCCAGTTATGTGGCTCTTAGTCTGGTGGCAGCCGCCAGTTATGTGGCTCTGGCCCTGGTGGCAGCTGCCAGTTATGAGGCTCGTGGCTTGGTGAGCACCCAGAGCCCTGATAGAAGAGAACCCTGGTCCTGGCGTGAACAGAACCAAAGGTGATTGTGTTCCCAGTGATAAAGCAGACATAATGAAACCGTTTCCAGTAGTTTTGTCTGAACAGAGAATAGTAATGTCACCGATCTCCGTCATGTTCCCTGTAATTCAGGGAATCTCCTGGTCTGGGAGAAGATGGCAAATGGTTGTGACTTCCCCCGGAAACTCCTGAGGGCTGACCACCATGAGCGTGGTAATCGCCCCTCCGTAGTGCGCATAGGACGGTGCCCCCCAATGGCCGCAGCGCCTGTACAGAGTGGTCACTGAATATACAGATGCTTCATCATGTATCTCTGTGGAGTGGATCCGTCACACGACTTCCTGGTGAGATTACAGCCATGTGATCCAAATCCACAGCTGATTGTTCTCCTCCACTGTGTGACTAATCTGTACCAGACCGCAGGGAAAGAAAACCCATGACAAGCTGGTGGTGTGTGCAGCTGTGATTCCTGCCAGCTCCTCCAGGGGGCGCCATCACACCAGGAGACACTTGTGTTACCTCTATTACTACAGGCTTCTGCTTCGTCATTAACCCTTAATGGCACGTGTGGTTTTAAGCATAATGACCAGATTTGTTTGGTGTTCTTCAGTTACTTTGGTGAAGTATTTTACTTTCTTTGTGGCAACAATATTAATATTATTATTTATCTTATTCCTGCTATTATATTATTCCGAGTTTTACACGCATTAGAGGAGTTTATGTGAAGGAGTCATAAGATGTAAATTGCCTGTTGTCACCTGTCCTTATTGCCTTGTCGGTTGAACCCTTGTTGTGTCACTTGTGAGAGGCGGGGGATTGTACTGGGTCTGGATTTGTAGGACCGAGCGAGAACCGAGTGAGTGGGGAGGGAGGGAGCGAGCGAGTGAGTGAGGGAGCAAGTGAGGAGCAAGTGAGCAAGCGAGTAAGGAGCAAGTGAGTGGGGATAAAGCGAGCGAGGAGGGAGCGAGTGAGGAGCGAGCGAGCAAGTGAGTGGGGAGGGAGCGAGCGAGGAGCGAGTAAGGAGTAAGTGAGCGAGCGAGTGAGGAGTGAGCGGGGAGGGAGGGAGTGAGTGAGAAGCGAGTGAGCGGGGAGTGAGGAGCGAGTGAGTGAGTGGGGAGGGAGCAAGCGAGGAGCCAGTAAGGAGTAAGTGAGCGGGGAGGGAGGGAGTGAGTGAGAAGCGAGTGAGCGGGGAGTGAGGAGCGAGTGAGTGAGTGGGGAGGGAGCAAGCGAGTGAGGAGCGAGTGAGCGGGGAGCGAATGGGGAGTGAGTGAGGAGAGAGTGAGTGAGAAGCGAGTGAGTGAGGAGCGAGTTAGCAGGGAGGGAGGGAGCGAGCGAGGAGCCTCTGTGCAGAGATTTGCTGCTCTTCATAGCTGATGTAACCTCCTCACTGAGTCCAGTAATGTCTGCTATAACAAATTACCTGGGCCAGATCTGTCCTGATCCAGTGGATCCTCTGCCCCGTTCTCCAGTAGTGGGACAATCTCAATGACTAATTGTGCACAGGGTTGAATACCTGGAAATAACAGTGAGTTCTCCGCAACAGATGAGGTGAATGCGGCTCCAGACCCCACCATCAGACGTCTTCTCACCATGATCTTGATGCAACAATTTGCTATATGGGCCACACAATGCTCCTTGTTGGCTTCTTCCCCATATTTCACAAAGTACAAACCGTTTAAGGACGTAATGTGGCGTAAACGGCTGCTGGAATAAACCTACAAGCTATCCAACGTCAGAAGGATGAGGGCGACTGGCTCCTCTTGACTTGTAACCACAAGACTTCCATGGATGGTGTCAGGGACCGTCAGAGCGACACCGGGGAGATCACACAATATTCCACCTCTGCCGTCACTCTGTCAAGAATTCACAGGATTGAGCAGGGATTCACGAGTACACGATCCTGATTACTCACTACGTAGCTATTGGCAAGCGAGCAGAAGGCGTATGGCGTCACACCTCCGGATTCCAAATCATGGAATATGTGTATACGGCCCAGTACGGTTACTGCCAGCTTCACGATAGCCCAATTATTATTATTCGCTGCCACCACTGGCCAGTTTGAAACATAATACAGGCCGGGTTGGAAGCCTGCGTTCTGGTTGTATATATATATATATATATATATATATATATATATATATATCCAGCCTTCATATTTTTATTAAGTTATTGCAAAATCCAGATATTCTATCGCCGGTTGGTCGCAGAAGCCCGAAGGTAGTACCATATTTTCTATTATGATTTTACCTTTCTCGAGAGACCACACACGACATAGTTGTGGTCTGTTATTTTGGTACTGTTGTCCCACAGCTCCCCGGAGGGGCTTACAGCTACTGGAAAATAAGCATATTGTTCTTTAGCTGACCCTGTCACTCAAAATTTGGGCCCCATTATTATCGGACGTATGGAACTTTAGTTATTCCAAATTTCGTGTTGGCTGCAGGCCTCTGTTAAATTCCCTTTGATGTCCTGGGAATACAACCTTCTCAGCTAGATGTAAATTTATCACAAGCCTGTGTTAATTGGGTTTGGTAGCACCTTTTGGGCTAGCATTTTCTTACAAGCCATTTCTCGTGTGTGTGTTAATTTGCAGGGCTTTGGAATCGGTAAGCCAAACCTCCGACGCCTCAATTTCCCTGACTCCGACTCCCTCATACACGGCTCATGTCTAAGTGATAAATTTCCTGCAGCACAGATTCATCTCAGTAAAGTCCAGACCCTGAGATCAGGAATAGGACGGACATTTATAGGACAATTCAGAACTTTCCCAAAATCTTATGAAAACATATTCCCCACAAACTGCATTGAACTACTGTACCCAATGTATCTACTATATAATTGTCTTATCCCGTCTGTCTGTCTGTCCTGGAAATCCCGCGTCGCTCATTGGTCCGGCAGCGGCCAATCAGCGCCATGGGATTTCTGAAAAAAGATGGCGGCCGTTAGCGGCTCATTTGGCGGACGGAGGTCAGCGGCGATGCAGCGGGGAGATGAGCGGCGCTAGCAGCACAACTACCCCGACCGGCGCCGCTGACCTCCATGCGGCTAACGTCGGAAGATCAGCGGCTTGGCCCGCTGATCTCCCGACAGCAAGTGTGAATGGAGGACCGGGGAGCGGCGCCGCCGGTCGGGATGCTTCTGCTGCGAGCAGCCGCTCATCTCCCGGCTTCTCGCAGCAGAAGGAGCCGCACAGGCAGCGCCGCTCCCCGGTCCTCGCTAACACGGAGCCGCTCAAGCAGCGCCGCTCCCGGGCCCACACTAATACGACGCTGATTGGTCGAGGTGGCCGGCCGCGACCAATCAGCGAGATGGGCGGCAAATTTAAACGCCGCTGTGCTCATTGGTCGCGGTGGCCGGCCACGACCAATCAGCGAAATAGGCTGCAAATTTAAGCGCCGCTCTGCTGATTGGTTGCGGTCGCCGACCTCGACCAATCAGCGATTTTGGCGCCAAATTTAAATACCGCTCTGCTGATTGCGCCCGGTCGGCCGCATACCTATTCTAGAATACCCGATGCGTTAGAATAGGGCCACCATCTAGTTATATATATTAGGAGTCTGAGTCGGTCCATTTTATACCGACTCTGATTCCACCAAAATGGACTCCGACTCCACAGCCCTGTTAATTTGCATACAGACAGATGGTAGATTGTCAGCTCTTCTCTCCTGTCAAATACTATAGAGGAGGGGGGAGAAGAAGAGGATCCTGGGAGGGAGAAATTCTTAATATTTTTCTGGCAGATGGGGAGATAGATCAGCTGGTTACGAGCTCTAGAGGAACTGAAAATATCACATAACACTTTATACCAAATCCTCCCAGCCCGACCGGTCTGATAGCGCTTATGGGACGATGCTATTGCTCTCCATTATATTCATGGGGTGTACAGAGCCCCAGGCTTCTGCATACCCGCTTATACTTACCAGCTTATACTACACTTCACTGCTTTTGGTTTTGCTACGTTTTGTAATATGGAATTATGATGTCATTATACATGATCATTCAAAATGGAAAAATTTGTATTTGGAGTTTTCAATGAAAAAGATTTAATGACAAAAAAAATAATTAGTGAATTGTCCCAAAACTTGAGAATATCCGATTTGGCAGAATACAGAAATATGCAGTTATTATACTAGGGACATCACTTCTCATTACATGTGCCTCATGTGCATATATATATATATATATATATAAATATATATATATATATGGCGCAGATCAGGAATACATTGCTTGTATGTGTCCCATAAGGTCCTGCGGTTGGCAGCGTGCCATCCTGTCATTCTCTTCCAAAGAGGACCCCAGAGTGACAGGGCAGGTGTGGGGCTGTGTACATCGGCATCCCGTGTCCTTGTTAGAGGGCAACTATAAAAAATCTATACAAGAGCGTCCTGAGCGGGGGACGCCGACATTATCCCTCTATACAGCTAGTCTGGTGATTCCAGGAGGACGTTCCCCCCCTGACTGCATTGTGCCGCTGTACAGATGGTGGAGGGGGATAACGCTACAGGCTGTTATCAGGGGGCGGCCGCGGACCCACAGTTCCAGTAATGGGAAATATTCATCTTCAGCACAAGACATTGTAGACAATTGTAGCTTCAGCTTTGGGAGAACAGTTTGGGGAAGACCCTTATCTGCCCCCCATGACCGTACCCAGTGCACAAGATCCATGCAGACATGGGGGGAAACATGAGCGGCTGCACAGAACCCGGACCCCCAACACCATCCTATAATGGAGATTGTGTCCCGGCCTCCCCCCAACATCAGGGTCTGACCCCGTAAATGATTTTCTGGATGAAGGGGGAAAAATTCCTACAGACATCTCCAAAAACTTGTAGAAAACCTTCCCAGAAGAGAAAAACCATTATATCTGCAGAGGAGCAACTCCATATTAATGTCTATGGATGTAGATGAGGGCAGAGAAGCCCCCGGAGGTGGATGTGAGGGGCACATACTTTCCTCCATATTAATGTCTATGGATGTAGATGAGGGCAGAGAAGCCCCTGGAGGTGGATGTGGGGGGCACATACTTTCTCCATATTAATGTCTATGGATGTAGATGAGGACAGAGAAGCCCCTGGAGGTGGATGTGGGGGGCACATACTTTCTCCATATTAATGTCTATGGATGTAGATGAGGACAGAGAAGCCCCCGGAGGTGGATGTGGGGGGCACATACTTTCCTCCATATTAATGTCTGCGGATGTAGATGAGGACAGAGAAGCCCCTGGAGTGGATGTGGGGGGCACATACTTTCCTCCATATTAATGTCTATGGATGTAGATGAGGACAGAGAAGCCCCCGGAGGTGGATGTGGGGGGCACATACTTTCCTCCATATTAATGTCTATGGATATAGATGAGGACAGAGAAGCCCCCGGAGGTGGATGTGGGGGGCACATACTTTCCTCCATATTAATGTCTATGGATGTAGATGAGGACAGAGAAGCCCCCGGAGGTGGATGTAGGGGGCACATACTTTCCTCCATATTAATGTCTATGGATATAGATGAGGACAGAGAAGCCCCCGGAGGTGGATGTGGGGGGCACATACTTTCCTCCATATTAATGTCTATGGATGTAGATGAGGACAGAGAAGCCCCTGGAGGTGGATGTGGGGGGCACATACTTCCTCTATATTAATGTCTATGGATGTAGATGAGGACAGAGAAGCCCCTGGAGGTGGATGTGGGGGGCACATACTTTCCTCCATATTAATGTCTATGGATGTAGATGAGGACAGAGAAGCCCCTGGAGGTGGATGTGGGGTGCACATACTTTCCTCCATATTAATGTCTATGGATGTAGATGAGGACAGAGAAGCCCCCGGAGGTGGATGTGGGGGGTACATACTTTCCTCCATATTAATGTCTATGGATGTAGATGAGGACAGAGAAGCCCCTGGAGGTGGATGTGGGGGGCACATACTTTCCTCCATATTAATGTCTATGGATGTAGATGAGGACAGAGAAGCCCCCGGAGGTGGATGTGGGGGGCACATACTTCCTCTATATTAATGTCTATGGATGTAGATGAGGACAGAGAAGCCCCTGGAGGTGGATGTGGGGGGCACATACTTTCCTCCATATTAATGTCTATGGATGTAGATGAGGACAGAGAAGCCCCTGGAGGTGGATGTGGGGGGCACATACTTTCCTCCATATTAATGTCTATGGATGTAGATGAGGACAGAGAAGCCCCTGGAGGTGGATGTGGGGGGCACATACTTTCCTCCATATTAATGTCTATAGATGTAGATGAGGACAGAGAATCCCCCGGAGGTGGATGTGGGGGGCACATACTTTCTTCATATTAATTTCTATGGATGTAGATGAGGACAGAGAAGCCCCCAGAGGTGGATGTGGGGGGCACATACTTTTCTCCATATTAATGTCTATGGATGTAGATGGACAGAGAAGCCCCCGGAGGTGGATGTGGGGGACACATACTTTCTCCATATTAATGTCTATGGATGTAGATGGACAGAGAAGCCCCCGGAGGTGGATGTGGGGGGCACATACTTTTCTCCATATTAATGTCTATGGATGAGGACAGAGAAGCCCCTGGAGGTGGATGTGGGGGGCACATACCTTTCTCCATATTAATGTCTATGGATGTAGATGAGGACAGAGAAGCCCCCGGAGGTGGATGTGGGGGGCACATACTTTTCTCCATATTAATGTCTAAGGATGTAGATGAGGACAGAGAAGCCCCCGGAGGTGGATGTGGGGGGCACATACTTTCTCCATATTAATGTCTATGGATGTAGATGAGGACAGAGAAGCCCCTGGAGGTGGATGTGGGGGGCACATACTTTCCTCCATATTAATGTCTATGGATGTAGATGAGGACAGAGAAGCCCCTGGAGGTGGATGTGGGGGGCACATACTTCCTCTATATTAATGTCTATGGATGTAGATGAGGACAGAGAAGCCCCTGGAGGTGGATGTGGGGGGCACATACTTTCCTCCATATTAATGTCTATGGATGTAGATGAGGACAGAGAAGCCCCTGGAGGTGGATGTGGGGTGCACATACTTTCCTCCATATTAATGTCTATGGATGTAGATGAGGACAGAGAAGCCCCCGGAGGTGGATGTGGGGGGCACATACTTCCTCTATATTAATGTCTATGGATGTAGATGAGGACAGAGAAGCCCCTGGAGGTGGATGTGGGGGGCACATACTTTCCTCCATATTAATGTCTATGGATGTAGATGAGGACAGAGAAGCCCCCAGAGGTGGATGTGGGGGGCACATACTTTTCTCCATATTAATGTCTATGGATGTAGATGAGGACAGAGAAGCCCCCGGAGGTGGATGTGGGGGGCACATACTTTTCTCCATATTAATGTCTAAGGATGTAGATGAGGACAGAGAAGCCCCCGGAGGTGGATGTGGGGGGCACATACTTTCTCCATATTAATGTCTATGGATGTAGATGAGGACAGAGAAGCCCCTGGAGGTGGATGTGGGGGGCACATACTTTCCTCCATATTAATGTCTATGGATGTAGATGAGGACAGAGAAGCCCCTGGAGGTGGATGTGGGGGGCACATACTTCCTCTATATTAATGTCTATGGATGTAGATGAGGACAGAGAAGCCCCTGGAGGTGGATGTGGGGTGCACATACTTTCCTCCATATTAATGTCTATGGATGTAGATGAGGACAGAGAAGCCCCCGGAGGTGGATGTGGGGGGCACATACTTCCTCTATATTAATGTCTATGGATGTAGATGAGGACAGAGAAGCCCCTGGAGGTGGATGTGGGGGGCACATACTTTCCTCCATATTAATGTCTATGGATGTAGATGAGGACAGAGAAGCCCCTGGAGGTGGATGTGGGGGGCACATACTTTCCTCCATATTAATGTCTATGGATGTAGATGAGGACAGAGAAGCCCCTGGAGGTGGATGTGGGGGGCACATACTTTCCTCCATATTAATGTCTATAGATGTAGATGAGGACAGAGAATCCCCCGGAGGTGGATGTGGGGGGCACATACTTTCTTCATATTAATTTCTATGGATGTAGATGAGGACAGAGAAGCCCCCAGAGGTGGATGTGGGGGGCACATACTTTTCTCCATATTAATGTCTATGGATGTAGATGAGGACAGAGAAGCCCCTGGAGGTGGATGTGGGGGGCATATACTTTTCTCCATATTAATCTCTATGGATGTAGATGAGGACAGAGAAGCCCCCGGAGGTGGATGTGGGGGGCATATACTTTTCTCCATATTAATGTCTATGGATGTAGATGAGGACAGAGAAGCCCCTGGAGGTGGATGTGGGGGGCATATACTTTTCTCCATATTAATGTCTATGGATGTAGATGAGGACAGAGAAGCCCCTGGAGGTGGATGTGGGGGGCATATACTTTCCTCCATATTAATGTCTATGGATGTAGATGAGGACAGAGAAGCCCCCGGAGGTGGATGTGGGGGGAAAATACTTTTCTTCATATTAATGTCTATGGATGTAGATGAGGACAGAGAAGCCCCTGGAGGTGGATGTGGGGGGCACATACTTTCTCCATATTAATGTCTATGGATGTAGATGAGGACAGAGAAGCCCCTGGAGGTGGATGTGGGGGGCACATACTTTCTCCATATTAATGTCTATGGATGTAGATGAGGACAGAGAAGCCCCTGGAAGTGGATGTGGGGGGCATATACTTTCCTCCATGTTAATGTCTATGAATGTAGATGAGGACAGAGAAGCCCCTGGAGGTGGATGTGGGGGGGCACATACTTTCCTCCATGTTAATGTCTATGAATGTAGATGAGGACAGAGAAGCCCCTGGAGGTGGATGTGGGGGGCACATACTTTTCTCCATATTAATTAATGTCTATGGATGTAGATGAGGACAGAGAAGCCCCTGGAAGTGGATGTGGGGGGCACATACTTTCTCCATATTAATGTCTATAGATGTAGATGGACAGAGAAGCCCCTGGAGGTGGATGTGGGGGGCACATACTTTTCTCCATATTAATGTCTATGGATGTAGATGAGGACAGAGAAGCCCCTGGAGGTGGATGTTGGGGGCACATACTTTCCTCCATATTAATGTCTATGGATGTAGATGAGGACAGAGAAGCCCCTGGAGGTGGATGTGGGGGGCACATACTTTCTCCATATTAATGTCTATGAATGTAGATGAGGACAGAGAAGCCCCTGGAAGTGGATGTGGGGGGCATATACTTTCCTCCATGTTAATGTCTATGAATGTAGATGAGGACAGAGAAGCCCCTGGAGGTGGATGTGGGGGGGCACATACTTTCCTCCATGTTAATGTCTATGAATGTAGATGAGGACAGAGAAGCCCCTGGAGGTGGATGTGGGGGGCACATACTTTTCTCCATATTAATTAATGTCTATGGATGTAGATGAGGACAGAGAAGCCCCTGGAAGTGGATGTGGGGGGCACATACTTTCTCCATATTAATGTCTATAGATGTAGATGGACAGAGAAGCCCCTGGAGGTGGATGTGGGGGGCACATACTTTTCTCCATATTAATGTCTATGGATGTAGATGAGGACAGAGAAGCCCCTGGAAGTGGATGTGGGGGGCACATACTTTCTCCATATTAATGTCTATGGATGTAGATGGACAGAGAAGCCCCTGGAGGTGGATGTGGGGGGCACATACTTTTCTCCATATTAATGTCTATGGATGTAGATGAGGACAGAGAAGCCCCCGGAGGTGGATGTGGGGGGCACATACTTTCCTCCATATTAATGTCTATGAATGTAGATGAGGACAGAGAAGCCCCTGGAGGTGGATGTGGGGGGCACATACTTTTCTTCATATTAATGTCTATGGATGTAGATGAGGACAGAGAAGCCCCCGGAGGTGGATGTGGGGGGCACATACTTTTCTTCATATTAATGTCTATGGATGTAGATGAGGACAGAGAAGCCCCCGGAGGTGTATGTGGGGGGCACATACTTTCTCCATATTAATGTCTATGGATGTAGATGGACAGAGAAGCCCCCGGAGGTGGATGTGGGGGGCACATACTTTCTCCATATTAATGTCTATGGATGTAGATGGACAGAGAAGCCCCCGGAGGTGGATGTGGGGGGCACATACTTTCTCCATATTAATGTCTATGGATGTAGATGAGGACAGAGAAGCCCCCGGAGGTGGATGTGGGGGGCACATACTTTCCTCCATATTAATGTCTATGGATGTAGATGAGGATAGAGAAGCCCCTGGAGGTGGATGTGGGGGGCACATACTTTTCTCCATATTAATGTCTATGGATGTAGATGGACAGAGAAGCCCCCGGAGGTGGATGTGGGGGACACATACTTTCTCCATATTAATGTCTATGGATGTAGATGGACAGAGAAGCCCCCGGAGGTGGATGTGGGGGGCACATACTTTTCTCCATATTAATGTCTATGGATGAGGACAGAGAAGCCCCTGGAGGTGGATGTGGGGGGCACATACCTTTCTCCATATTAATGTCTATGGATGTAGATGAGGACAGAGAAGCCCCCGGAGGTGGATGTGGGGGGCACATACTTTTCTCCATATTAATGTCTAAGGATGTAGATGAGGACAGAGAAGCCCCCGGAGGTGGATGTGGGGGGCACATACTTTCTCCATATTAATGTCTATGGATGTAGATGAGGACAGAGAAGCCCCTGGAGGTGGATGTGGGGGGCACATACTTTCTCCATATTAATGTCTATGGATGTAGATGAGGACAGAGAAGCCCCCGGAGGTGGATGTGGGGGGCACATACTTTTCTCCATATTAATGTCTATGGATGAGGACAGAGAAGCCCCTGGAAGTGGATGTGGGGGGCACATACTTTTCTCCATATTAATGTCTATGGATGTAGATGAGGAAAGAGAAGCCCCCGGAGGTGGATGTGGGGGGCACATACTTTTCTCCATATTAATGTCTATGGATGAGGACAGAGAAGCCCCTGGAGGTGGATGTGGGGGGCACATACCTTTCTCCATATTAATGTCTATGGATGTAGATGAGGACAGAGAAGCCCCCGGAGGTGGATGTGGGGGGCACATACTTTTCTCCATATTAATGTCTATGGATGAGGACAGAGAAGCCCCTGGAGGTGGATGTGGGGGGCACATACTTTACTCCATATTAATGTCTATGGATGTAGATGAGGACAGAGAAGCCCCTGGAAGTGGATGTGGGGGGCACATACTTTTCTCCATATTAATGTCTATGGATGTAGATGAGGACAGAGAAGCCCCTGGAGGTGGATGTGGGGGGCACATACTTTTCTCCATATTAATGTCTATGAATGTAGATGAGGACAGAGAAGCCCCTGGAGGTGGATGTGGGGGGCACATACTTTTCTCCATATTAATGTCTATGGATGTAGATGAGGACAGAGAAGCCCCCGGTGGTGGATGTGGGGGGCACATACTTTTCTCCATATTAATGTCTATGTATGTAGATGAGGACAGAGAAGCCCCTGGAGGTGGATGTGGGGGGCACATACTTTCCTCCATATTAATGTCTATGGATGTAGATGAGGACAGAGAAGCCCCCGGAGATGGATGTGGGGTGCACATACTTTTATTAATGTCTATGGATGTAGATGAGGACAGAGAAGCCCCTGGAGGTGGATGTGGGGGGCACATACTTTTCTCCATATTAATGTCTATGGATGTAGATGAGGACAGAGAAGCCCCCGGAGGTGGATGTGGGGGGCACATACTTTCCTCCATATTAATGTCTATGGATGTATATGAGGACAGAGAAGCCCCTGGAGGTGGATGTGGGGGGCACATACTTTCCTCCATATTAATGTCTATGGATGTATATGAGGACAGAGAAGCCCCCGGAGGAGGATGTGGGGGGCACATACTTTCCTCCATATTACTGTCTATGGATGTAGATGAGGACAGAGAAGCCCCCGGAGGTGGATGTGGGGGGCACATACTTTCCTCCATATTAATGTCTATGGATGTAGATGAGGACAGAGAAGCCCCCGGAGGTGGATGTGGGGGGCACATACTTTCCTCCATATTAATGTCTATGGATGTATATGAGGACAGAGAAGCCCCTGGAGGTGGATGTGGGGGGCACATACTTTTCTCCATATTAATGTCTATGGATGTAGATGAGGACAGAGAAGCCCCCGGAGGTGGATGTGGGGGGCACCTACTTTCCTCCATATTAATGTCTATGGATGTATATGAGGACAGAGAAGCCCCTGGAGGTGGATGTGGGGGGCACATACTTTCCTCCATATTAATGTCTATGGATGTATATGAGGACAGAGAAGCCCCCGGAGTTGGATGTGGGGGGCACATACTTTCCTCCATATTAATGTCTATGGATGTAGATGAGGACAGAGAAGCCCCCGGAGGTGGATGTGGGGGGCACATACTTTCCTCCATATTAATGTCTATGGATGTAGATGAGGACAGAGAAGCCCCTGGAGGTGGATGTGGGGGGCACATACTTTCCTCCATATTAATGTCTATGGATGTAGATGAGGACAGAGAAGCCCCTGGAGGTGGATGTGGGGGGCACATACTTTTCTCCATATTAATGTCTATGGATGTAGCTGAGGACAGAGAAGCCCCCGGAGGAGGATGTGGGGGGCATATACTTTTCTCCATATTAATGTCTATGGATGTAGATGAGGACAGAGAAGCCCCCGGAGGAGGATGTGGGGGGCACATACTTTACTCCATATTAATGTCTATGGATATAGATGAGGACAGAGAAGCCCCCGGAGGTGGATGTGGGGTGCACATACTTTCCTCCATATTAATGTCTATGGATGTATATGAGGACAGAGAAGCCCCCGGAGTTGGATGTGGGGGGCACATACTTTCCTCCATATTAATGTCTATGGATGTAGATGAGGACAGAGAAGCCCCCGGAGGTGGATGTGGGAGGCACATACTTTCCTCCATATTAATGTCTATGGATGTAGATGAGGACAGAGAAGCCCCTGGAGGTGGATGTGGGGGGCACATACTTTCCTCCATATTAATGTCTATGGATGTAGATGAGGACAGAGAAGCCCCTGGAGGTGGATGTGGGGGGCACATACTTTTCTCCATATTAATGTCTATAGATGTAGATGAGGACAGAGAAGCCCCCGGAGGTGGATGTGGGGGGCACATACTTTCCTCCATATTAATGTCTATGGATGTAGATGAGGACAGAGAAGCCCCTGGAGGTGGATGTGGGGGGCACATACTTTTCTCCATATTAATGTCTATGGATGTAGATGAGGACAGAGAAGCCCCCGGAGGTGGATGTGGGGGGCATATACTTTTCTCCATATTAATGTCTATGGATGTAGATGAGGACAGAGAAGCCCCCGGAGGTGGATGTGGGGGGCACATACTTTCCTCCATATTAATGTCTATGGATGTAGATGAGGACAGAGAAGCCCCTGGAGGTGGATGTGGGGGGCACATACTTTCCTCCATATTAATGTCTATGGATGTAGATGAGGACAGAGAAGCCCCTGGAGGTGGATGTGGGGGGCACATACTTTCCTCCATATTAATGTCTATGGATGTAGATGAGGACAGAGAAGCCCCTGGAGGTGGATGTGGGGGGCACATACTTTCCTCCCTATTAATGTCTATGGATGTAGATGAGGACAGAGAAGCCTCCGGAGGTGGATGTGGGGGGCACATACTTTCCTCCATATTAATGTCTATGGATGTAGATGAGGACAGAGAAGCCCCTGGAGGTGGATGTGGGGGGCACATACTTTCTCCATATTAATGTCTATGGATGTAGATGAGGACAGAGAAGCCCCTGGAGGTGGATGTGGGGGGCACATACTTTTCTCCATAGTAATGTCTATGGATGTAGATGAGGACAGAGAAGCCCCTGGAGGTGGATGTGGGGGGCACATACTTTTCTCCATATTAATGTCTATGGATGTAGATGAGGACAGAGAAGCCCCTGGAGGTGGATGTGGGGGGCACATACTTTTCTCCATATTAATGTCTATGGATGTAGATGAGGACAGAGAAGCCCCCGGAGGTGGATGTGGGGGGCACCTACTTTCCTCCATATTAATGTCTATGGATGTATATGAGGACAGAGAAGCCCCTGGAGGTGGATGTGGGGGGCACATACTTTCCTCCATATTAATGTCTATGGATGTAGATGAGGACAGAGAAGCCCCCGGAGGTGGATGTGGGAGGCACATACTTTCCTCCATATTAATGTCTATGGATGTAGATGAGGACAGAGAAGCCCCTGGAGGTGGATGTGGGGGGCACATACTTTCCTCCATATTAATGTCTATGGATGTAGATGAGGACAGAGAAGCCCCTGGAGGTGGATGTGGGGGGCACATACTTTTCTCCATATTAATGTCTATAGATGTAGATGAGGACAGAGAAGCCCCCGGAGGTGGATGTGGGGGGCACATACTTTCCTCCATATTAATGTCTATGGATGTAGATGAGGACAGAGAAGCCCCTGGAGGTGGATGTGGGGGGCACATACTTTTCTCCATATTAATGTCTATGGATGTAGATGAGGACAGAGAAGCCCCCGGAGGTGGATGTGGGGGGCATATACTTTTCTCCATATTAATGTCTATGGATGTAGATGAGGACAGAGAAGCCCCCGGAGGTGGATGTGGGGGGCACATACTTTCCTCCATATTAATGTCTATGGATGTAGATGAGGACAGAGAAGCCCCTGGAGGTGGATGTGGGGGGCACATACTTTCCTCCATATTAATGTCTATGGATGTAGATGAGGACAGAGAAGCCCCTGGAGGTGGATGTGGGGGGCACATACTTTCCTCCATATTAATGTCTATGGATGTAGATGAGGACAGAGAAGCCCCTGGAGGTGGATGTGGGGGGCACATACTTTCCTCCCTATTAATGTCTATGGATGTAGATGAGGACAGAGAAGCCTCCGGAGGTGGATGTGGGGGGCACATACTTTCCTCCATATTAATGTCTATGGATGTAGATGAGGACAGAGAAGCCCCTGGAGGTGGATGTGGGGGGCACATACTTTCTCCATATTAATGTCTATGGATGTAGATGAGGACAGAGAAGCCCCTGGAGGTGGATGTGGGGGGCACATACTTTTCTCCATAGTAATGTCTATGGATGTAGATGAGGACAGAGAAGCCCCTGGAGGTGGATGTGGGGGGCACATACTTTTCTCCATATTAATGTCTATGGATGTAGATGAGGACAGAGAAGCCCCTGGAGGTGGATGTGGGGGGCACATACTTTTCTCCATATTAATGTCTATGGATGTAGATGAGGACAGAGAAGCCCCTGGAGGTGGATGTGGGGGGCACATACTTTCTCCATATTAATGTCTATGGATGTAGATGAGGACAGAGAAGCCCCTGGAGGTGGATGTGGGGGGCACATACTTTTATCCATATTAATGTCTATGGATGTAGATGAGGACATAGAAGCCCCCGGAGGTGGATGCGGGGGGCACATACTTTCTTCATATTAATGTCTATGGATGTAGATGAGGACAGAGAAGCCCCTGGAGGTGGATGTGGGGGGCACATACTTTTCTCCATATTAATGTCTATGGATGTAGATGAGGACAGAGAAGCCCCCGGAGGTGGATTCGGGGGGCACATACTTTCTTCATATTAATGTCTATGGATGTAGATGAGGACAGAGAAGCCCCCGGAGGTGGATGTGGGGGGCACATACTTTTCTTCATATTAATGTCTATGGATATAGATGAGGACAGAGAAGCCCCCGGAGGTGGATGTGGGGGGCACATACTTTCCTCCATGTTAATGTCTATGAATGTAGATGAGGACAGAGAAGCCCCTGGAGGTAGATGTGGGGGGCACATACTTTTCTTCATATTAATGTCTATGGATGTAGATGAGGACAGAGAAGCCCCTGGATGTGGATGTGGGGGGCACATACTTTTCTCCATATTAATGTCTATGGATGTAGATGAGGACAGAGAAGCCCCCGGAGGTGGATGTGGGGGGCACATACTTTTCTCCATATTAATGTCTATGGATGTAGATGAGGACAGAGAAGCCCCTGGAGGTGGATGTGGGGGGCACATACTTTCTCCATATTAATGTCTATGGCTGTAGATGAGGACAGAGAAGCCCCTAGAGGTGTATGTGGGGGGGCACATACTTTCCTCCATATTAATGTCTATGGATGTAGATGAGGACAGAGAAGCCCCTGGAGGTGGATGTGGGGGGCACATACTTTCCTGCATATTAATGTCTATGGATATAGATGAGGACAGAGAAGCCCCCGGAGGTGGATGTGGGGGGCACATACTTTCCTCCATATTAATGTCTATGGATGTAGATGAGGACAGAGAAGCCCCCGGAGGTGGATGTGGGGGGCATATACTTTCCTGCATATTAATGTCTATGGATGTAGATGAGGACAGAGAAGCCCCTGGATGTGGATGTGGGGGGCACATACTTTTCTCCATATTAATGTCTATGGATGTAGATCAGGACAGAGAAGCCCCTGGATGTGGATGTGGGGGGCACATACTTTTCTCCATATTAATGTCTATGGATGTAGATGAGGACAGAGAAGCCCCCGGAGGTGGATGTGGGGGGCACATACTTTTCTCCATATTAATGTCTATGGATGTAGATGAGGACAGAGAAGCCCCTGGAGGTGGATGTGGGGGGCACATACTTTTCTCTATATTAATGTCTATGGATGTAGATGAGGACAGAGAAGCCCCTGGAGGTGGATGTGGGGGGCACATACTTTCTCCATATTAATGTCTATGGATGTAGATGGACAGAGAAGCCCCTGGAGGTGGATGTGGGGGGCACATACTTTCTCCATATTAATGTCTATGAATGTAGATGAGGACAGAGAAGCCCCCGGAGGTGGATGTGGGGGGCACATACTTTCTCCATATTAATGTCTATGGATGTAGATGGACAGAGAAGCCCCTGGAGGTGGATGTGGGGGGCACATACTTTTCTCCATATTAATGTCTATGGATGTAGATGAGGACAGAGAAGCCCCTGGAGGTGGATGTGGGGGGCACATACTTTCTCCATATTAATGTCTATGGATGTAGATGAGGACAGAGAAGCCCCTGGAGGTGGATGTGGGGGGCACATACTTTCTCCATATTAATGTCTATGGATGTAGATGAGGACAGAGAAGCCCCCGGAGGTGGATGTGGGGGGCACATACTTTCCTCCATGTTAATGTCTATGAATGTAGATGAGGACAGAGAAGCCCCTGGAGGTAGATGTGGGGGGCACATACTTTTCTTCATATTAATGTCTATGGATGTAGATGAGGACAGAGAAGCCCCCGGAGGAGGATGTGGGGGGCACATACTTTCCTCCATATTAATGTCTATGGATGTAGATGAGGACAGAGAAGCCCCCGGAGGTGGATGTGGGGGGGCACATACTTTTCTTCATATTAATGTCTATTCATGTAGATGAGGACAGAGAAGCCCCCGGAGGTGGATGTGGGGGGCACATACTTTCTCCATATTAATGTCTATTGATGTAGATGAGGACAGAGAAGCCCCCGGAGGTGGATGTGGGGGGCACATACTTTCTCCATATTAATGTCTATTGATGTAGATGAGGACAGAGAAGCCCCCGGAGGTGGATGTGGGGGGCACATACTTTCCTCCATATTAATGTCTATGGATGTAGATGAGGACAGAGAAGGCCCTGGAGGTGGATGTGGGGGGCACATACTTTCTCCATATTAATGTCTATTGATGTAGATGAGGACAGAGAAGCCCCCGGAGGTGGATGTGGGGGGCACATACTTTCTCCATATTAATGTCTATTGATGTAGATGAGGACAGAGAAGCCCCCGGAGGTGGATGTGGGGGGCACATACTTTCCTCCATATTAATGTCTATGGATGTAGATGAGGACAGAGAAGCCCCTGGAGGTGGATGTGGGGGGCACATACTTTCCTCCATATTAATGTCTATGGATGTAGATGAGGACAGAGAAGCCCCCGGAGGTGGATGTGGGGGGCACATACTTTTCTTCATATTAATGTCTATGGATGTAGATGAGGACAGAGAAGCCCCCGGAGGTGGATGTGGGGGGCACATACTTTTCTCCATATTAATGTCTATGGATGTAGATGAGGACAGAGAAGCCCCCGGAGGTGGATGTGGGGGGCACATACTTTTCTCCATATTAATGTCTATGGATGTAGATGAGGACAGAGAAGCCCCCGGAGGTGGATGTGAGGGGCACATACTTTCTTCCATATTAATGTCTATGAATGTAGATAAGGACAGAAAAGCCCCTGGATGTGGATGTGGGGGGCACATACTTTTCTCCATATTAATGTCTATGGATGTAGATGAGGACAGAGAAGCCCCTGGAGGTGGATGTGGGGGGCACATACTTTCTCCATATTAATGTCTATGGATGTAGATGAGGACAGAGAAGCCCCTGGAGGTGGATGTGGGGGGCATATACTTTCCTCCATATTAATGTCTATTGATGTAGATGAGGACAGAGAAGCCCCTGGATGTGGATGTGGGGGGCACATACTTTTCTCCATATTAATGTCTATGGATGTAGATGAGGACAGAGAAGCCCCTGGAGGTGGATGTGGGGGGCATATACTTTCCTCCATATTAATGTCTATTGATGTAGATGAGGACAGAGAAGCCCCTGGAGGTGGATGTGGGGGGCACATACTTTCCTCCATATTAATGTCTATGGATGTAGATGAGGACAGAGAAGCCCCCGGAGGTGGATGTGGGGGGCACATACTTTCTCCATATTAATGTCTATGAATGTAGATGAGGACAGAGAAGCCCCTGGAGGTGGATGTGGGGGGCACATACTTTTCTCCATATTAATGTCTATGGATGTAGATGAGGACAGAGAAGCCCCCGGAGGTGGATGTGGGGGGCACATACTTTCTCCATATTAATGTTTATGGATGTAGATGAGGACAGAGAAGCCCCTGGAGGTGGATGTGGGGGGCACATACTTTCTCCATATTAATGTCTATGAATGTAGATGAGGACAGAGAAGCCCCTGGAAGTGGATGTGGGGGGCACATACTTTTCTCCATATTAATGTCTATGGATGTAGATGAGGACAGAGAAGCCCCTGGAGGTGGATGTGGGGGGCACATACTTTCTTCCATATTAATGTCTATGGATGTAGATGAGGACAGAGAAGCCTCTGGAGGTGGATGTGGGGGGCACATACTTTCCTCCATATTAATGTCTATGAATGTAGATGAGGACAGAGAAGCCCCTGGAGGTGGATGTGGGGGGCACATACTTTTCTCCATATTAATGTCTATGGATGTAGATGAGGACAGAGAAGCCCCTGGAGGTGGATGTGGGGGGCACATACTTTTCTCTATATTAATGTCTATGGATGTAGATGAGGACAGAGAAGCCCCTGGAGGTGGATGTGGGGGGCACATACTTTCTCCATATTAATGTCTATGGATGTAGATGGACAGAGAAGCCCCTGGAGGTGGATGTGGGGGGCACATACTTTCTCCATATTAATGTCTATGAATGTAGATGAGGACAGAGAAGCCCCCGGAGGTGGATGTGGGGGGCACATACTTTCTCCATATTAATGTCTATGGATGTAGATGGACAGAGAAGCCCCTGGAGGTGGATGTGGGGGGCACATACTTTTCTCCATATTAATGTCTATGGATGTAGATGAGGACAGAGAAGCCCCTGGAGGTGGATGTGGGGGGCACATACTTTCTCCATATTAATGTCTATGGATGTAGATGAGGACAGAGAAGCCCCCGGAGGTGGATGAGGGGGGCACATACTTTCTCCATATTAATGTCTATGGATGTAGATGAGGACAGAGAAGCCCCCGGAGGTGGATGTGGGGGGCACATACTTTCCTCCATGTTAATGTCTATGAATGTAGATGAGGACAGAGAAGCCCCTGGAGGTAGATGTGGGGGGCACATACTTTTCTTCATATTAATGTCTATGGATGTAGATGAGGACAGAGAAGCCCCCGGAGGAGGATGTGGGGGGCACATACTTTCCTCCATATTAATGTCTATGGATGTAGATGAGGACAGAGAAGCCTCCGGAGGTGGATGTGGGGGGGCACATACTTTTCTTCATATTAATGTCTATTCATGTAGATGAGGACAGAGAAGCCCCCGGAGGTGGATGTGGGGGGGCACATACTTTTCTTCATATTAATGTCTATTCATGTAGATGAGGACAGAGAAGCCCCCGGAGGTGGATGTGGGGGGCACATACTTTCTCCATATTAATGTCTATTGATGTAGATGAGGACAGAGAAGCCCCCGGAGGTGGATGTGGGGGGCACATACTTTCTCCATATTAATGTTTATGGATGTAGATGAGGACAGAGAAGCCCCTGGAGGTGGATGTGGGGGGCACATACTTTCTCCATATTAATGTCTATTGATGTAGATGAGGACAGAGAAGCCCCCGGAGGTGGATGTGGGGGGCACATACTTTCTCCATATTAATGTTTATGGATGTAGATGAGGACAGAGAAGCCCCTGGAGGTGGATGTGGGGGGCACATACTTTTCTTCATATTAATGTCTATTCATGTAGATGAGGACAGAGAAGCCCCCGGAGGTGGATGTGGGGGGCACATACTTTCTCCATATTAATGTCTATTGATGTAGATGAGGACAGAGAAGCCCCCGGAGGTGGATGTGGGGGGCACATACTTTCTCCATATTAATGTTTATGGATGTAGATGAGGACAGAGAAGCCCCTGGAGGTGGATGTGGGGGGCACATACTTTCTCCATATTAATGTCTATGGATGTAGATGAGGACAGAGAAGCCCCTGGAGGTGGATGTGGGGGGCACATACTTTCTTCCATATTAATGTCTATGGATGTAGATGAGGACAGAGAAGCCTCTGGAGGTGGATGTGGGGGGCACATACTTTCCTCCATATTAATGTCTATGAATGTAGATGAGGACAGAGAAGCCCCTGGAGGTGGATGTGGGGGGCACATACTTTTCTTCATATTAATGTCTATGGATGTAGATGAGGACAGAGAAGCCCCCGGAGGTGGATGTGGGGGGCACATACTTTCTCCATATTAATGTCTATGGATGTAGATGAGGACAGAGAAGCCCCCGGAGGTGGATGTGGGGGGCACATACTTTTCTCCATATTAATGTCTAAGGATGTAGATGAGGACAGATAAGCCCCCGGAGGTGGATGTGGGGGGCACATACTTTCTCCATATTAATGTCTATGGATGTAGATGAGGACAGAGAAGCCCCCGGAGGTGGATGTGGGGGGCACATACTTTTCTCCATATTAATGTCTATGGATGAGGACAGAGAAGCCCCTGGAGGTGGATGTGGGGGGCACATACTTTCTCCATATTAATGTCTATGAATGTAGATGAGGACAGAGAAGCCCCTGGAGGTGGATGTGGGGGGCACATACTTTTCTCCATATTAATTAATGTCTATGGATGTAGATGAGGACAGAGAAGCCCCTGGAAGTGGATGTGGGGGGCACATACTTTTCTCCATATTAATGTCTATGGATGTAGATGAGGACAGAGAAGCCCCTGGAGGTGGATGTGGGGGGCACATACTTTCTTCCATATTAATGTCTATGGATGTAGATGAGGACAGAGAAGCCCCCGGAGGTGGATGTGGGGGGCACATACTTTCCTCCATATTAATGTCTATGAATGTAGATGAGGACAGAGAAGCCCCTGGAGGTGGATGTGGGGGGCACATACTTTTCTTCATATTAATGTCTATGGATGTAGATGAGGACAGAGAAGCCCCCGGAGGTGGATGTGGGGGGCACATACTATTCTCCATATTAATGTCTATGGATGTAGATGAGGACAGAGAAGCCCCCGGAGGTGGATGTGGGGGGGCACATACTTTTCTTCATATTAATGTCTATTCATGTAGATGAGGACAGAGAAGCCCCCGGAGGTGGATGTGGGGGGGCACATACTTTTCTTCATATTAATGTCTATTCATGTAGATGAGGACAGAGAAGCCCCCGGAGGTGGATGTGGGGGGCACATACTTTCTCCATATTAATGTCTATTGATGTAGATGAGGACAGAGAAGCCCCCGGAGGTGGATGTGGGGGGCACATACTTTCTCCATATTAATGTTTATGGATGTAGATGAGGACAGAGAAGCCCCTGGAGGTGGATGTGGGGGGCACATACTTTCTCCATATTAATGTCTATGAATGTAGATGAGGACAGAGAAGCCCCTGGAAGTGGATGTGGGGGGCACATACTTTTCTCCATATTAATGTCTATGGATGTAGATGAGGACAGAGAAGCCCCTGGAGGTGGATGTGGGGGGCACATACTTTCTTCCATATTAATGTCTATGGATGTAGATGAGGACAGAGAAGCCTCTGGAGGTGGATGTGGGGGGCACATACTTTCCTCCATATTAATGTCTATGAATGTAGATGAGGACAGAGAAGCCCCTGGAGGTGGATGTGGGGGGCACATACTTTTCTTCATATTAATGTCTATGGATGTAGATGAGGACAGAGAAGCCCCCGGAGGTGGATGTGGGGGGCACATACTTTCTCCATATTAATGTCTATGGATGTAGATGAGGACAGAGAAGCCCCCGGAGGTGGATGTGGGGGGCACATACTTTTCTCCATATTAATGTCTAAGGATGTAGATGAGGACAGATAAGCCCCCGGAGGTGGATGTGGGGGGCACATACTTTCTCCATATTAATGTCTATGGATGTAGATGAGGACAGAGAAGCCCCCGGAGGTGGATGTGGGGGGCACATACTTTTCTCCATATTAATGTCTATGGATGAGGACAGAGAAGCCCCTGGAGGTGGATGTGGGGGGCACATACTTTCTCCATATTAATGTCTATGAATGTAGATGAGGACAGAGAAGCCCCTGGAGGTAGATGTGGGGGGCACATACTTTTCTCCATATTAATTAATGTCTATGGATGTAGATGAGGACAGAGAAGCCCCTGGAAGTGGATGTGGGGGGCACATACTTTTCTCCATATTAATGTCTATGGATGTAGATGAGGACAGAGAAGCCCCTGGAGGTGGATGTGGGGGGCACATACTTTCTTCCATATTAATGTCTATGGATGTAGATGAGGACAGAGAAGCCCCCGGAGGTGGATGTGGGGGGCACATACTTTCCTCCATATTAATGTCTATGAATGTAGATGAGGACAGAGAAGCCCCTGGAGGTGGATGTGGGGGGCACATACTTTTCTTCATATTAATGTCTATGGATGTAGATGAGGACAGAGAAGCCCCCGGAGGTGGATGTGGGGGGCACATACTATTCTCCATATTAATGTCTATGGATGTAGATGAGGACAGAGAAGCCCCCGGAGGTGGATGTGGGGGGCACATACTTTTCTCCATATTAATGTCTAAGGATGTAGATGAGGACAGATAAGCCCCCGGAGGTGGATGTGGGGGGCACATACTTTCTCCATATTAATGTCTATGGATGTAGATGAGGACAGAGAAGCCCCCGGAGGTGGATGTGGGGGGCACATACTTTCCTCCATATTAATGTCTAAGGATGTAGATGAGGACAGATAAGCCCCTGGAGGTGGATGTGGGGGGCACATACTTTCCTCCATATTAATGTCTATGGATGTAGATGAGGACAGAGAAGCCCCTGGAGGTGGATGTGGGGGGCACATACTTTTCTCCATATTAATGTCTAAGGATGTAGATGAGGACAGATAAGCCCCTGGAGGTGGATGTGGGGGGCACATACTTTTCTCCATATTAATGTCTAAGGATGTAGATGAGGACAGATAAGCCCCCGGAGGTGGAGTGGGGGGCACATACTTTTCTCCATATTAATGTCTAAGGATGTAGATGAGGACAGATAAGCCCCTGGAGGTGGATGTGGGGGGCACATACTTTTCTCCATATTAATGTCTAAGGATGTAGATGAGGACAGATAAGCCCCCGGAGGTGGATGTGGGGGGCACATAATTTCCTCCATATTAATGTCTAAGGATGTAGATGAGGACAGATAAGCCCCCGGAGGTGGATGTGGGGGGCACATACTTTCCTCCATATTAATGTCTATGGATGTAGATGAGGACAGAGAAGCCCCTGAAGGTGGATGTGGGGGGCACATACTTTCTCCATATTAATGTCTATGGATGTAGATGAGGACAGAGAAGCCCCCAGAGGTGGATGTGGGGGGCACATACTTTTCTCCATATTAATGTCTATGGATGTAGATGAGGACAGAGAAGCCCCTGGAGGTGGATGTGGGGGGCACATACTTTTCTCCATATTAATGTCTATGGATGTAGATGAAGGACAGAGAAGCCCCTGGAGGTGGATGTGGGGGGCACATACTTTCCTCCATATTAATGTCTATGGATGTAGATGAAGGCCAGAGAAGCCCCTGGAGGTGGATGTGGGGGGCACATACTTTTCTCCATATTAATGTCTATGGATGTAGATGAGGACAGAGAAGCCCCTGGAGGTGGATGTGGGGGGCACATACTTTTCTCCATATTAATGTCTATGGATGTAGATGAGGACAGAGAAGCCCCCGGAGGTGGATGTGGGGGGCACATACTTTTCTCCATATTAATGTCTATGGATGTAGATGAGGACAGAAGCCCCTGGAGGTGGATGTGGGGGGCACATACTTTCCTCCATATTAATGTCTATGGATGTAGATGAAGGACAGAGAAGCCCCTGGAGGTGGATGTGGGGGGCATATACTTTTCTCCATATTAATGTCTATGGATGTAGATGAGGACAGAAGCCCCTGGAGGTGGATGTGGGGGGCACATACTTTCCTCCATATTAATGTCTATGGATGTAGATGAAGGACAGAGAAGCCCCTGGAGGTGGATGTGGGGGGCATATACTTTTCTCCATATTAATGTCTATGGATGTAGATGAGGACAGAAGCCCCTGGAGGTGGATGTGGGGGGCACATACTTTCCTCCATATTAATGTCTATGGATGTAGATGAGGACAGAAGCCCCTGGAGGTGGATGTGGGGGGCACATACTTTCCTCCATATTAATGTCTATGGATGTAGATGAAGGACAGAGAAGCCCCTGGAGGTGGATGTGGGGGGCACATACTTTTCTCCATATTAATGTCTATGGATGTAGATGAGGACAGAAGCCCCTGGAGGTGGATGTGGGGGGCACATACTTTCCTCCATATTAATGTCTATGGATGTAGATGAAGGACAGAGAAGCCCCTGGAGGTGGATGTGGGGGGCATATACTTTTCTCCATATTAATGTCTATGGATGTAGATGAGGACAGAGAAGCCCCTGGAGGTGGATGTGGGGGGGCACATACTTACCTCCATATTAATGTCTATGGATGTAGATGAGGACAGAGAAGCCCCCGGAGGTGGATGTGGGGGGCACATACTTTCCTCCATATTAATGTCTATGGATGTAGATGAAGGACAGAGAAGCCCCTGGAGATGGATGTGGGGGGCACATACTTTTCTCCATATTAATGTCTATGGATGTAGATGAGGACAGAGAAGCCCCTGGAGGTGGATGTGGGGGGCACATACTTTCTCCATATTAATGTCTATGGATCTAGATGAGGACAGAGAAGCCCCCGGAGGTGGATGTGGGGGGCACATACTTTCCTCCATATTAATGTCTATGGATGTATATGAGGACAGAGAAGCCCCTGGAGGTGGATGTGGGGGGCACATACTTTTCTCCATATTAATGTCTATGGATGTAGATGAGGACAGAGAAGCCCCTGGAGGTGGATGTGGGGGGCACATACTTTCCTCCATATTAATGTCTATGGATGTAGATGAGGACAGAGAAGCCCCCGGAGGTGGATGTGGGGGGCACATACTTTCCTCCATATTAATGTCTATGGATGTATATGAGGACAGAGAAGCCCCTGGAGGTGGATGTGGGGGGCACATACTTTTCTCCATATTAATGTCTATGGATGTAGATGAGGACAGAGAAGCCCCTGGAGGTGAATGTGGGGGGCACATACTTTCCTCCATATTAATGTCTATGGATGTAGATGAGGACAGAGAAGCCCCCGGAGGTGGATGTGGGGGGCACATACTTTCCTCCATATTAATGTCTATGGATGTAGATGAGGACAGAGAAGCCCCCGGAGGTGGATGTGGGGTGCACATACTTTCCTCCATATTAATGTCTATGGATGTAGATGAGGACAGAGAAGCCCCCGGAGGTGGATGTGGGGTGCACATACTTTCCTCCATATTAATGTCTATGGATGTAGATGAGGACAGAGAAGCCCCCGGAGGTGGATGTGGGGGGCACATACTTTTCTCCATATTAATGTCTATGGATGTAGATGAAGGACAGAGAAGCCCCTGGAGGTGGATGTGGGGGGCATATACTTTTCTCCATATTAATGTCTATGGATGTAGATGAGGACAGAAGCCCCTGGAGGTGGATGTGGGGGGCACATACTTTCCTCCATATTAATGTCTATGGATGTAGATGAAGGACAGAGAAGCCCCTGGAGGTGGATGTGGGGGGCACATACTTTCCTCCATATTAATGTCTATGGATGTAGATGAAGGACAGAGAAGCCCCTGGAGGTGGATGTGGGGGGCACATACTTTTCTCCATATTAATGTCTATGGATGTAGATGAGGACAGAAGCCCCTGGAGGTGGATGTGGGGGGCACATACTTTCCTCCATATTAATGTCTATGGATGTAGATGAAGGACAGAGAAGCCCCTGGAGGTGGATGTGGGGGGCATATACTTTTCTCCATATTAATGTCTATGGATGTAGATGAGGACAGAGAAGCCCCTGGAGGTGGATGTGGGGGGGCACATACTTTCCTCCATATTAATGTCTATGGATGTAGATGAAGGACAGAGAAGCCCCTGGAGATGGATGTGGGGGGCACATACTTTTCTCCATATTAATGTCTATGGATGTAGATGAGGACAGAGAAGCCCCCGGAGGTGGATGTGGGGGGCACATACTTTCCTCCATATTAATGTCTATGGATGTATATGAGGACAGAGAAGCCCCTGGAGGTGGATGTGGGGGGCACATACTTTTCTCCATATTAATGTCTATGGATGTAGATGAGGACAGAGAAGCCCCTGGAGGTGGATGTGGGGGGCACATACTTTCCTCCATATTAATGTCTATGGATGTAGATGAGGACAGAGAAGCCCCCGGAGGTGGATGTGGGGGGCACATACTTTCCTCCATATTAATGTCTATGGATGTAGATGAGGACAGAGAAACCCCTGGAGGTGGATGTGGGGGGCACATACTTTTCTCCATATTAATGTCTATGGATGTAGATGAGGACAGAGAAGCCCCCGGAGGTGGATGTGGTGGGCACATACTTTCTCCATATTAATGTCTATGGATGTAGATGAGGACAGAGAAGCCCCTGGAGGTGGATGTGGGGGGCACATACTTTCCTCCATATTAATGTCTATGGATGTAGATGAGGACAGAGAAGCCCCCGGAGGTGGATGTGGGGGGCACATACTTTCCTCCATATTAATGTCTATGGATGTAGATGAGGACAGAGAAGCCCCCGGAGGTGGATGTGGGGGGCACATACTTTCTCCATATTAATGTCTATGGATGTAGATGAGGACAGAGAAGCCCCCGGAGGTGGATGTGGGGGGCACATACTTTCCTCCATATTAATGTCTATGGATGTAGATGAGGACAGAGAAGCCCTCGGAGGAGGATGTGGGGGGCACATACTTTCCTCCATATTAATGTCTATGGATGTAGATGAGGACAGAGAAGCCCCTGGAGGTGGATGTGGGGGGCACATACTTTCCTCCATATTAATGTCTATGGATGTAGATGAGGACAGAGAAGCCCCCGGAGGTGGATGTGGGGGGCACATACTTTCCTCCATATTAATGTCTATGGATGTAGATGAGGACAGAGAAGCCCCCGGAGGTGGATGTGGGGTGCACATACTTTCCTCCATATTAATGTCTATGGATGTAGATGAGGACAGAGAAGCCCCCGGAGGTGGATGTGGGGTGCACATACTTTCCTCCATATTAATGTCTATGGATGTAGATGAGGACAGAGAAGCCCCCGGAGGTGGATGTGGGGGGCACATACTTTTCTCCATATTAATGTCTATGGATGTAGATGAGGACAGAGAAGCCTCCGGAGGTGGATGTGGGGGGCACATACTTTCTCCATATTAATGTCTATGGATGTAGATGAGGACAGAGAAGCCCCCGGAGGAGGATGTGGGGGGCACATACTTTTCTCCATATTAATGTCTATGGATGTAGATGAGGACAGAGAAGCCCCCGGAGGAGGATGTGGGGGGCACATACTTTCTCCATATTAATGTCTATGGATGTAGATGAGGACAGAGAAGCCCCTGGAGGTGGATGTGGGGGGCACATACTTTCCTCCATATTAATGTCTATGGATGTAGATGAGGACAGAGAAGCCCCTGGAGGTGGATGTGGGGGGCACATACTTTCCTCCATATTAATGTCTATGGATGTAGATGAGGGCAGAGAAGCCCCCGGAGGTGGATGTGGGGGGCACATACTTTTCTCCATATTAATGTCTATGGATGTAGATGAGGACAGAGAAGCCCCCGGAGGTGGATGTGGGGGGCACATACTTTCTTCATATTAATGTCTATGGATGTAGATGAGGACAGAGAAGCCTCCGGAGTTGGATGTGGGGGGCACATACTTTTCTCCATATTAATGTCTATGGATGTAGATGAGGACAGAGAAGCCCCCGGAGGTGGATGTGGGGGGCACATACTTTCTTCATATTAATGTCTATGGATGTAGATGAGGACAGAGAAGCCCCCGGAGGTGGATGTGGGGGGCACATACTTTCTTCATATTAATGTCTATGGATGTAGATGAGGACAGAGAAGCCCCCGGAGGTGGATGTGGGGGGCACATACTTTTCTTCATATTAATGTCTATGGATGTAGATGAGGACAGAGAAGCCCCTGGAGGTGGATGTGGGGGGCACATACTTTCTCCATATTAATGTCTATGGATGTAGATGAGGACAGAGAAGCCCCCGGAGGTGGATATGGGGGGCACATACTTTTCTTCATATTAATGTCTATGGATGTAGATGAGGACAGATAAGCCCCTGGAGGTGGATGTGGGGGGCACATACTTTCTCCATATTAATGTCTATGGATGTAGATGAGGACAGAGAAGCCCCCGGAGGTGGATGTGGGGGGCACCTACTTTCTCCATATTAATGTCTATGGATGTAGATGAGGACAGAGAAGCCCCCGGAGGTCGATGTGGGGGGCACATACTTTCCTCCATATTAATGTCTATGGATGTAGATGAGGGCAGAGAAGCCCCTGGAGGTGGATGTGGGGGGCACATACTTTCTCCATATTAATGTCTATGGATGTAGATGAGGACAGAGAAGCCCCTGGAGGTGGATGTGGGGGGCACATACTTTCTCCATATTAATGTCTATGGATGTAGATGAGGACAGAGAAGCCCCTGGAGGTGGATGTGGGGGGCACATACTTTTCTCCATATTAATGTCTATGGATGTAGATGGACAGAGAAGCCCCCGGAGGTGGATGTGGGGGGCACATACTTTTCTCCATATTAATGTCTATGGATGTAGATGAGGACAGAGAAGCCCCTGGAGGTGGATGTGGGGGGCACATACTTTTCTCCATATTAATGTCTATGGATGTAGATGGACAGAGAAGCCCCCGGAGGTGGATGTGGGGGGCACATACTTTTCTCCATATTAATGTCTATGGATGTAGATGAGGACAGATAAGCCCCTGGAGGTGGATGTGGGGGGCACATACTTTTCTCCATATTAATGTCTATGGATGTATATGAGGACAGAGAAGCCCCTGGAGGTGGATGTGGGGGGCACATACTTTCCTCCTTATTAATGTCTATGGATATAGATGAGGACAGAGAAGCCCCCGGAGGTGGATGTGGGGGGCACATACTTTTCTCCATATTAATGTCTATGGATGTAGATGAGGACAGAGAAGCCCCTGGAGGTGGATGTGGGGGGCACATACTTTACTCCATATTAATGTCTATGGATGTAGATGAGGACAGAGAAGCCCCTGGAGGTGGATGTGGGGGGCACATACTTTCCTCCATATTAATGTCTATGGATGTAGATGAGGACAGAGAAGCCCCTGGAGGTGGATGTGGGGGGCACATACTTTCTCCATATTAATGTCTATTGATGTAGATGAGGACAGAGAAGCCCCCGGAGGTGGATGTGGGGGGCACATACTTTCTCCATATTAATGTCTATTGATGTAGATGAGGACAGAGAAGCCCCCGAAGGTGGATGTGGGGGGCACATACTTTCCTCCATATTAATGTCTATGGATGTAGATGAGGACAGAGAAGGCCCTGGAGGTGGATGTGGGGGGCACATACTTTCTCCATATTAATGTCTATTGATGTAGATGAGGACAGAGAAGCCCCCGGAGGTGGATGTGGGGGGCACATACTTTCTCCATATTAATGTCTATTGATGTAGATGAGGACAGAGAAGCCCCCGGAGGTGGATGTGGGGGGCACATACTTTCCTCCATATTAATGTCTATGGATGTAGATGAGGACAGAGAAGCCCCTGGAGGTGGATGTGGGGGGCACATACTTTCTCCATATTAATGTCTATGAATGTAGATGAGGACAGAGAAGCCCCTGGAGGTGGATGTGGGGGGCACATACTTTCCTCCATATTAATGTCTATGGATGTAGATGAGGACAGAGAAGCCCCCGGAGGTGGATGTGGGGGGCACATACTTTCTCCATATTAATGTTTATGGATGTAGATGAGGACAGAGAAGCCCCTGGAGGTGGATGTGGGGGGCACATACTTTCTCCATATTAATGTCTATGAATGTAGATGAGGACAGAGAAGCCCCTGGAAGTGGATGTGGGGGGCACATACTTTTCTCCATATTAATGTCTATGGATGTAGATGAGGACAGAGAAGCCCCTGGAGGTGGATGTGGGGGGCACATACTTTCTTCCATATTAATGTCTATGGATGTAGATGAGGACAGAGAAGCCCCTGGAGGTGGATGTGGGGGGCACATACTTTCTCCATATTAATGTCTATGAATGTAGATGAGGACAGAGAAGCCCCTGGAGGTGGATGTGGGGGGCACATACTTTTCTTCATATTAATGTCTATGGATGTAGATGAGGACAGAGAAGCCCCCGGAGGTGGATGTGGGGGGCACATACTTTCTCCATATTAATGTCTATGGATGTAGATGAGGACAGAGAAGCCCCCGGAGGTGGATGTGGGGGGCACATACTTTCTCCATATTAATGTCTATGGATGTAGATGAGGACAGAGAAGCCCCCGGAGGTGGATGTGGGGGGCACATACTTTTCTCCATATTAATGTCTATGGATGAGGACAGAGAAGCCCCTGGAGGTGGATGTGGGGGGCACATACTTTCTCCATATTAATGTCTATGAATGTAGATGAGGACAGAGAAGCCCCCGGAGGTGGATGTGGGGGGCACATACTTTCCTCCATGTTAATGTCTATGAATGTAGATGAGGACAGAGAAGCCCCTGGAGGTAGATGTGGGGGGCACATACTTTTCTCCATATTAATTAATGTCTATGGATGTAGATGAGGACAGAGAAGCCCCTGGAGGTGGATGTGGGGGGCACATACTTTCCTCCATATTAATGTCTATGGATGTAGATGAGGACAGAGAAGCCCCTGGAAGTGGATGTGGGGGGCACATACTTTTCTCCATATTAATGTCTATGGATGTAGATGAGGACAGAGAAGCCCCCGGAGGTGGATGTGGGGGGCACATACTTTCTCCATATTAATGTCTATGAATGTAGATGAGGACAGAGAAGCCCCTGGAGGTGGATGTGGGGGGCACATACTTTTCTCCATATTAATGTCTATGGATGTAGATGAGGACAGAGAAGCCCCTGGAGGTGGATGTGGGGGGCACATACTTTCTCCATATTAATGTCTATGAATGTAGATGAGGACAGAGAAGCCCCTGGAGGTGGATGTGGGGGGCACATACTTTCCTCCATATTAATGTCTATGGATGTAGATGAGGACAGAGAAGCCCCTGGAAGTGGATGTGGGGGGCACATACTTTTCTCCATATTAATGTCTATGGATGTAGATGAGGACAGAGAAGCCCCTGGAGGTGGATGTGGGGGGCACATACTTTCTTCCATATTAATGTCTATGGATGTAGATGAGGACAGAGAAGCCCCCGGAGGTGGATGTGGGGGGCACATACTTTCCTCCATATTAATGTCTATGAATGTAGATGAGGACAGAGAAGCCCCTGGAGGTGGATGTGGGGGGCACATACTTTTCTTCATATTAATGTCTATGGATGTAGATGAGGACAGAGAAGCCCCCGGAGGTGGATGTGGGGGGCACATACTATTCTCCATATTAATGTCTATGGATGTAGATGAGGACAGAGAAGCCCCCGGAGGTGGATGTGGGGGGCACATACTTTTCTCCATATTAATGTCTAAGGATGTAGATGAGGACAGATAAGCCCCCGGAGGTGGATGTGGGGGGCACATACTTTCCTCCATATTAATGTCTAAGGATGTAGATGAGGACAGATAAGCCCCCGGAGGTGGATGTGGGGGGCACATACTTTCCTCCATATTAATGTCTATGGATGTAGATGAGGACAGAGAAGCCCCTGGAGGTGGATGTGGGGGGCACATACTTTCCTCCATATTAATGTCTAAGGATGTAGATGAGGACAGATAAGCCCCCGGAGGTGAATGTGGGGGGCACATACTTTCCTCCATATTAATGTCTATGGATGTAGATGAGGACAGAGAAGCCCCTGGAGGTGGATGTGGGGGGCACATACTTTCTCCATATTAATGTCTATGGATGTAGATGAGGACAGAGAAGCCCCCAGAGGTGGATGTGGGGGGCACATACTTTTCTCCATATTAATGTCTATGGATGTAGATGAGGACAGAGAAGCCCCTGGAGGTGGATGTGGGGGGCACATACTTTTCTCCATATTAATGTCTATGGATGTAGATGAGGACAGAAGCCCCTGGAGGTGGATGTGGGGGGCACATACTTTCCTCCATATTAATGTCTATGGATGTAGATGAAGGACAGAGAAGCCCCTGGAGGTGGATGTGGGGGGCACATACTTTTCTCCATATTAATGTCTATGGATGTAGATGAGGACAGAGAAGCCCCTGGAGGTGGATGTGGGGGGCACATACTTTTCTCCATATTAATGTCTATGGATGTAGATGAGGACAGAGAAGCCACCGGAGGTGGATGTGGGGGGCACATACTTTTCTCCATATTAATGTCTATGGATGTAGATGAGGACAGAAGCCCCTGGAGGTGGATGTGGGGGGCATATACTTTTCTCCATATTAATGTCTATGGATGTAGATGAGGACAGAAGCCCCTGGAGGTGGATGTGGGGGGCACATACTTTCCTCCATATTAATGTCTATGGATGTAGATGAAGGACAGAGAAGCCCCTGGAGGTGGATGTGGGGGGCACATACTTTTCTCCATATTAATGTCTATGGATGTAGATGAGGACAGAAGCCCCTGGAGGTGGATGTGGGGGGCACATACTTTTCTCCATATTAATGTCTATGGATGTAGATGAGGACAGAAGCCCCTGGAGGTGGATGTGGGGGGCACATACTTTCCTCCATATTAATGTCTATGGATGTAGATGAGGACAGAAGCCCCTGGAGGTGGATGTGGGGGGCACATACTTTCCTCCATATTAATGTCTATGGATGTAGATGAAGGACAGAGAAGCCCCTGGAGGTGGATGTGGGGGGCACATACTTTTCTCCATATTAATGTCTATGGATGTAGATGAGGACAGAAGCCCCTGGAGGTGGATGTGGGGGGCACATACTTTCCTCCATATTAATGTCTATGGATGTAGATGAAGGACAGAGAAGCCCCTGGAGGTGGATGTGGGGGGCATATACTTTTCTCCATATTAATGTCTATGGATGTAGATGAGGACAGAGAAGCCCCCGGAGATGGATGTGGGGTGCACATACTTTCCTCCATATTAATGTCTATGGATGTAGATGAAGGACAGAGAAGCCCCTGGAGATGGATGTGGGGGGCACATACTTTTCTCCATATTAATGTCTATGGATGTAGATGAGGACAGAGAAGCCCCTGGAGGTGGATGTGGGGGGCACATACTTTCCTCCATATTAATGTCTATGGATGTATATGAGGACAGAGAAGCCCCTGGAGGTGGATGTGGGGGGCACATACTTTTCTCCATATTAATGTCTATGGATGTAGATGAGGACAGAGAAGCCCCTGGAGGTGGATGTGGGGGGCACATACTTTCCTCCATATTAATGTCTATGGATGTAGATGAGGACAGAGAAGCCCCCGGAGGTGGATGTGGGGGGCACATACTTTCCTCCATATTAATGTCTATGGATGTAGATGAGGACAGAGAAGCCCCCGGAGGTGGATGTGGGGGGCACATACTTTCTCCATATTAATGTCTATGGATGTAGATGAGGACAGAGAAGCCCCCGGAGGTGGATGTGGGGGGCACATACTTTCCTCCATATTAATGTCTATGGATGTAGATGAGGACAGAGAAGCCCCCGGAGGAGGATGTGGGGGGCACATACTTTCCTCCATATTAATGTCTATGGATGTAGATGAGGACAGAGAAGCCCCTGGAGGTGGATGTGGGGGGCACATACTTTCCTCCATATTAATGTCTATGGATGTAGATGAGGACAGAGAAGCCCCGGAGGTGGATGTGGGGGGCACATACTTTCCTCCATATTAATGTCTATGGATGTAGATGAGGACAGAGAAGCCCCCGGAGGTGGATGTGGGGGGCACATACTTTCCTCCATATTAATGTCTATGGATGTAGATGAGGACAGAGAAGCCCCCGGAGGTGGATGTGGGGGGCACATACTTTCCTCCATATTAATGTCTATGGATGTAGATGAGGACAGAGAAGCCCCCGGAGGTGGATGTGGGGGGCACATACTTTCTTCCATATTAATGTCTATGGATGTAGATGAGGACAGAGAAGCCCCCGGAGGTGGATGTGGGGGGCACATACTTTTCTCCATATTAATGTCTATGGATGTAGATGAGGACAGAGAAGCCCCCGGAGGTGGATGTGGTGGGCACATACTTTCTCCATATTAATGTCTATGGATGTAGATGAGGACAGAGAAGCCCCTGGAGGTGGATGTGGGGGGCACATACTTTCCTCCATATTAATGTCTATGGATGTAGATGAGGACAGAGAAGCCCCCGGAGGTGGATGTGGGGGGCACATACTTTCCTCCATATTAATGTCTATGGATGTAGATGAGGACAGAGAAGCCCCCGGAGGTGGATGTGGGGGGCACATACTTTCTCCATATTAATGTCTATGGATGTAGATGAGGACAGAGAAGCCCCCGGAGGTGGATGTGGGGGGCACATACTTTCCTCCATATTAATGTCTATGGATGTAGATGAGGACAGAGAAGCCCCCGGAGGAGGATGTGGGGGGCACATACTTTCCTCCATATTAATGTCTATGGATGTAGATGAGGACAGAGAAGCCCCTGGAGGTGGATGTGGGGGGCACATACTTTCCTCCATATTAATGTCTATGGATGTAGATGAGGACAGAGAAGCCCCCGGAGGAGGATGTGGGGGGCACATACTTTCCTCCATATTAATGTCTATGGATGTAGATGAGGACAGAGAAGCCCCCGGAGGAGGATGTGGGGGGCACATACTTTCCTCCATATTAATGTCTATGGATGTAGATGAGGACAGAGAAGCCCCCGGAGGAGGATGTGGGGGGCACATACTTTCCTCCATATTAATGTCTATGGATGTAGATGAGGACAGAGAAGCCCCGGAGGTGGATGTGGGGGGCACATACTTTCCTCCATATTAATGTCTATGGATGTAGATGAGGACAGAGAAGCCCCCGGAGGTGGATGTGGGGGGCACATACTTTCCTCCATATTAATGTCTATGGATGTAGATGAGGACAGAGAAGCCCCCGGAGGAGGATGTGGGGGGCACATACTTTCCTCCATATTAATGTCTATGGATGTAGATGAGGACAGAGAAGCCCCGGAGGTGGATGTGGGGGGCACATACTTTCCTCCATATTAATGTCTATGGATGTAGATGAGGACAGAGAAGCCCCCGGAGGTGGATGTGGGGGGCACATACTTTTCTCCATATTAATGTCTATGGATGTAGATGAGGACAGAGAAGCCCCCGGAGGAGGATGTGGGGGGCACATACTTTCCTCCATATTAATGTCTATGGATGTAGATGAGGACAGAGAAGCCCCCGGAGGTGGATGTGGGGTGCACATACTTTCCTCCATATTAATGTCTATGGATGTAGATGAGGACAGAGAAGCCCCCGGAGGAGGATGTGGGGGGCACATACTTTTCTCCATATTAATGTCTATGGATGTAGATGAGGACAGAGAAGCCTCCGGAGGTGGATGTGGGGGGCACATACTTTCTCCATATTAATGTCTATGGATGTAGATGAGGACAGAGAAGCCCCCGGAGGAGGATGTGGGGGGCACATACTTTTCTCCATATTAATGTCTATGGATGTAGATGAGGACAGAGAAGCCCCCGGAGGAGGATGTGGGGGGCACATACTTTCTCCATATTAATGTCTATGGATGTAGATGAGGACAGAGAAGCCCCTGGAGGTGGATGTGGGGGGCACATACTTTCCTCCATATTAATGTCTATGGATGTAGATGAGGACAGAGAAGCCCCTGGAGGTGGATGTGGGGGGCACATACTTTCCTCCATATTAATGTCTATGGATGTAGATGAGGGCAGAGAAGCCCCCGGAGGTGGATGTGGGGGGCACATACTTTTCTCCATATTAATGTCTATGGATGTAGATGAGGACAGAGAAGCCCCCGGAGGTGGATGTGGGGGGCACATACTTTCTTCATATTAATGTCTATGGATGTAGATGAGGACAGAGAAGCCTCCGGAGTTGGATGTGGGGGGCACATACTTTTCTCCATATTAATGTCTATGGATGTAGATGAGGACAGAGAAGCCTCCGGAGGTGGATGTGGGGGGCACATACTTTCTTCATATTAATGTCTATGGATGTAGATGAGGACAGAGAAGCCCCCGGAGGTGGATGTGGGGGGCACATACTTTCTTCATATTAATGTCTATGGATGTAGATGAGGACAGAGAAGCTCCCGGAGGTGGATGTGGGGGGCACATACTTTTCTTCATATTAATGTCTATGGATGTAGATGAGGACAGAGAAGCCCCTGGAGGTGGATGTGGGGGGCACATACTTTCTCCATATTAATGTCTATGGATGTAGATGAGGACAGAGAAGCCCCCGGAGGTGGATGTGGGGGGCACATACTTTTCTTCATATTAATGTCTATGGATGTAGATGAGGACAGATAAGCCCCTGGAGGTGGATGTGGGGGGCACATACTTTCTCCATATTAATGTCTATGGATGTAGATGAGGACAGAGAAGCCCCCGGAGGTCAATGTGGGGGGCACATACTTTCCTCCATATTAATGTCTATGGATGTAGATGAGGGCAGAGAAGCCCCTGGAGGTGGATGTGGGGGGCACATACCTTTCTCGATATTAATGTCTATGGATGTAGATGAGGACAGAGAAGCCCCTGGAGGTGGATGTGGGGGGCACATACTTTCCTCCATATTAATGTCTATGGATGTAGATGAGGACAGAGAAGCCCCTGGAGGTGGATGTGGGGGGCACATACTTTCACCATATTAATGTCTATGGATGTAGATGAGGACAGAGAAGCCCCCGGAGGTGGATGTGGGGGGCACATACCTTTCTCGATATTAATGTCTATGGATGTAGATGAGGACAGAGAAGCCCCCGGAGGTGGATGTGGGGGGCACATACTTTTCTCCATATTAATGTCTATGGATGTAGATGAGGACAGAGAAGCCCCTGGAGGTGGATGTGGGGGGCACATACTTTTCTCCATATTAATGTCTATGGATGTAGATGGACAGAGAAGCCCCCGGAGGTGGATGTGGGGGGCACATACTTTCTCCATATTAATGTCTATGGATGTAGATGAGGACAGAGAAGCCCCTGGAGGTGGATGTGGGGGGCACATACTTTCCTCCATATTAATGTCTATGGATGTAGATGAGGACAGAGAAGCCCCTGGAGGTGGATGTGGGGGGCACATACCTTTCTCTGTATTAATGTCTATAGATGTAGATTGGAGGGAGGAGGATGTGGGGGGGCACATACTTTATACCATATTCTATAAGTGTGGCGTGGCTCTGATACATGCTGCGGTTACCCTGACGTGACGCGCTCGGTCCCCCGTACTGATGTTGAACGCTGAGTGTCGGGGCACGGTCTTCGCCATTAGACAATTGATGGGCACAGTGAGGGCTTGTGTGATATTACAGATTAGTGAGGGGTGTGTTGGCACCCGCTGCGGTATTACACGGGGCTGATGGGTATAGCGGGTGCGCTATTTATGGGGTTAATGGATGACGTGGATCTGGCGGTGACTCATTTACACCGATTCTGTTTTATCCGGGCGTTGCCTCATAAGGTAAATAGATGAGAATCTAAAGGAGCGTAATAATATCCATCGTATCGGGCTGCGGTTTAATGTGCTATAATATAAGCTGCAGTGTAATAGACCGGGCTGTAATATAAGCTGCAATGTAATAGACCGGGCTGTAATATAAGCTGCTGTGTAATACACCGGGCTGTAATATAAGCTGCTGTGTAATAGACCGGGCTGTAATATAAGCTGCAATGTAATAGACCGGGCTGTAATATAAGCTGCTGTGTAATACACCGGGCTGTAATATAGGCTGCTGTGTAATAGACCGGGCTGTAATATAGGCTGCTGTGTAATAGACCGGGCTGTAATATAGGCTGCTGTGTAATAGACTGGGCTGTAATATAGGCTGCTGTGTAATAGACTGGGCTGTAATATAGGCTGCTGTGTAATAGACCGGGCTGTAATATAGGCTGCTGTGTAATAGACTGGGCTGTAATATAGGCTGCTGTGTAATAGGCCGGGCTGTAATATAAGCTGCTGTGTAATAGTCCGGGCTGTATTATAGCCTGCTGTGTAATAGACCGGGCTGTAATATAGGCTGCTGTGCAATAGACCGGGCTGTAATATAAGCTTACGTGTAATAGACCGGGCTGTAATATAAGCTGCTCTGTAATAGACCGGGCTGTAATATAGGCTGCTGGGTAATAGACCGGGCTGTAATATAGGCTGCTGTGCAATAGACCGGGCTGTAATATAGGCTGCTGTGTAATAGACCGGGCTGTAATATAGACTGCTGTGTAATAGACCAGTCTGTAATATAGGCTGCTGTGTAATAGACCGGGCTGTAATATAGGCTGCAGTGTAATAGTCCGGGCTGTAATATAGGCTGCTGTGTAATAGACCGGGCTGTAATATAGGCTGCTGTGTAATAGACTTGGCTGTAATATAGGCTGCTGTGTAATAGACCGGGCTGTAATATAGGCTGCTGTAGGCTGCTGTGTAATAGACCGGGCTGTAATATAGGCTGCTGTGTAATAGACTGGGCTGTAATATAGGCTGCTGTGTAATAGGCCGGGCTGTAATATAAGCTGCTGTGTAATAGTCCGGGCTGTATTATAGCCTGCTGTGTAATAGACCGGGCTGAATCATAATCATAGAATCATAGAATGGTAGAGTTGGAACGGACCTCCTGGGTCATCTGGTCCAACCCCCTGCTCAAAGCAGGATTCACTAGATCATCTCAGACAGATGTCTGTCCAGCCTTTGTTTGAAGACGTCCATTGAAGGAGAACTCACCACCTCTCGTGGCAGCCTGTTCCACTCATTAATCACCCTAACTGTCAAAAAGTTTTTTCTAATATCTAATCTGTGTCTCCTCCCATTTAGTTTCATCCCATTGCTTCTAGTCTTTCCTTGTGCAAATGAGAATAAAGATGATCCTTCTACAATGTGACAGCCCTTGACATATTTGTAGACAGCTATTAAGTCTCCTCTCAGTCTTCTTTTTTGCAAGCTAAACATTCCCAAATCCTGCAACCGTTCCTCATAGGACATGGTTTGCAGACCAGTCACCATTCTGGTCGCTCTTCTCTGAACTTGCTCCAGTTTGTCTATGTCTTTTTTAAAATGTGCCCAGAACTGTACACAGTATTCCAGATGAGGTCTGACCAAAGAGGAGTAAAGACCGATAATGACTTCACGTGATCTAGACTGTATGCTTCTGTTAATACATCCCAGAATTGTATTTGCCTTTTTTGCTGCTGCATCACACTGTTGACTCATGTTGAGTCTATGATCTATTAGTATACCTAAGTCTTTTTCACATGTACTGTTGCTTAGCTCTATTCCTCCCATTCTGTATATGCTTTTTTCATTTTTATTGCCCAGATGTAGTACTTTGCATTTTTCCCTGTTAAAAACCATTCTGTTGGTTGCTGCCCACTGCTCCAGTTTATTTAGGTCTTTTTGAATCCTCTCTCTCTCTTCTCTAGTATTAGCTATCCCTCCTAGCTTTGTGTCATCAGCAAATTTAATCAGTTTACCCTCAATTCCTTCATCTAAATCATTGATAAAGATGTTGAACAATACAGGTCCCAGGACGGAGCCCTGTGGTACCCCACTTGAGACATTCATCCAGCTGGATGTGAAGCCATTTACAACCACCCTTTGAGTCCGATCACTAAGCCAGTTATGAATCCACCTAACAGTTGCCTGGTCCATTGCATACTTGGTCATTTTTTCAATAAGGATGATGTGAGATACTTTGTCAAATGCTTTGCTGAAGTCAAGATATACTATATCTACAGCATTTCCCTGATCCACCCAGTCAGTGATTCTGTCATAGAAGGAAATTAAGTTAGTCTGACATGACTTGTTGGTTACAAACCCATGCTGACTCTGGTTAATCACTTCATTCTTATCCATGTACTTACATACATGTTGTTTAATAATTTGTTCAAAGATCTTTCCTGGTATAGAAGTCAGACTCACCGGCCTATAGTTCCCTGGGTCCACCTTCTTCCCCTTTTTGAAGATAGGAACAACATTTGCTCTTCTCCAGTCTTCTGGGACTTCTCCTGTTCTCCAAGAATTTTCAAAGATTATGGAGAGTGGTTCTAAAATTTCTTCTACAATCTCCTTCAGTACTCTGGGGTGTAATTCATCTGGACCTGGAGACTTGAACTCATTTATGTTAGCTAAATATTCCCTCACAATCTTTCTGTTTACTGATAACTTGGATTCCTCTATTCCTTTAAAAGGCTGTAATATAAGCTGCAGTGTAATAGACTGGGCTGTAATATAGGCTGCAGTGTAATAGACCGGTCTGTAATATAGGCTGCTGTGTAATAGACCGGGCTGTAATATAGGCTGCAGTGTAATAGTCCGGGCTGTAATATAGGCTGCTGTGTAATAGACCGGGCTGTAATATAAGCTGCTGTGTAATAGACTTGGCTGTAATATAGGCTCCTGTGTAATAGACCGGGCTGTAAGATAGGCTCCTGTGTAATAGACCGGGCTGTAATATAGGCTGCTGTGTAATAGACTTGGCTGTAATATAGGCTGCTGTGTAATAGACCGGGCTGTAATATAGGCTGCTGTGTAATAGACCGGGCTGTAATATAGGCTGCTGTGTAATAGACCGGGTTGTAATATAGACTGCTGTGTAATAGACCGGTCTGTAATATAGGCTGCTGTGTAATAGACCGGGCTGTAATATAGGCTGCTGTGTAATAGACTGGGCTGTAATATAGGCTGCTGTGTAATAGACCGGGCTGTAATATAGGCTGCAGTGTAATAGTCCGGGCTGTAATATAGGCTGCTGTGTAATAGACCGGGCTGTAATATAGGCTGCTGTGTAATAGACCGGGCTGTATTATAGCCTGCTGTGTAATAGACCGGGCTGTAATATAGGCTGCTGTGTAATAGACCGGGCTGTAATATAGGCTGCTGTGTAATAGGCCGGGCTGTAATATAGGCTGCAGTGTAATAGACCGGGCTGTATTATAGGCTGCTGTGTAATAGACCGGGCTGTAATATAGGCTGCTGTGTAATAGACCGGGCTGTAATATAAGCTGCTGTGTAATAGACCGGGCTGTAATATAGGCTCCTGTGTAATAGACCGGGCTGTAAGATAGGCTGCTGTGTAATAGACTTGGCTGTAATATAGGCTCCTGTGTAATAGACCGGGCTGTAAGATAGGCTCCTGTGTAATAGACCGGGCTGTAATATAGGCTGCTGTGTAATAGACTTGGCTGTAATATAGGCTGCTGTGTAATAGACCGGGCTGTAATATAGGCTGCTGTGTAATAGACCGGGCTGTAATATAGGCTGCTGTGTAATAGACCGGGTTGTAATATAGACTGCTGTGTAATAGACCGGTCTGTAATATAGGCTGCTGTGTAATAGACCGGGCTGTAATATAGGCTGCTGTGTAATAGACTGGGCTGTAATATAGGCTGCTGTGTAATAGACCGGGCTGTAATATAGGCTGCAGTGTAATAGTCCGGGCTGTAATATAGGCTGCTGTGTAATAGACCGGGCTGTAATATAGGCTGCTGTGTAATAGACCGGGCTGTATTATAGCCTGCTGTGTAATAGACCGGGCTGTAATATAGGCTGCTGTGTAATAGACCGGGCTGTAATATAGGCTGCTGTGTAATAGGCCGGGCTGTAATATAGGCTGCAGTGTAATAGACCGGGCTGTATTATAGGCTGCTGTGTAATAGACCGGGCTGTAATATAGGCTGCTGTGTAATAGACCGGGCTGTAATATAGGCTGCTGTGTAATAGGCCGGGCTGTAATATAGGCTGCAGTGTAATAGGACGGGCTGTAATATAGGCTGCTGTGCAATATACCGGGCTGTAATATAGGCTGCTGTGTAATAGACCGGGCTGTAATATAAGCTGCTGTGTAATAGACCGGGCTGTAATATAGGCTGCTGTGTAATAGACCGGGCTGTAAGATAGGCTCCTGTGTAATAGACCGGGCTGTAATATAGGCTGCTGTGTAATAGACTTGGCTGTAATATAGGCTGCTGTGTAATAGACCGGGCTGTAATATAAGCTGCTGTGTAATAGACTGGGTTGTAATATAGGCTGCTGTGTAATAGACCGGGCTGTAATATAAGCTGCTGTGTAATAGACCAGGCTGTAATATAGGCTGCTGTGTAATAGACCGGGCTGTAATATAGGCTGCTGTGTAATAGACCGGGCTGTAATATAAGCTGCTGTGTAATAGACCAGGCTGTAATATAGGCTGCTGTGTAATAGGCCGGGCTGTATTATAGGCTGCTGTGCAATAGACCAGGCTGTAATATAGGCTGCTGTGTAATAGGCCGGGCTGTATTATAGGCTGCTGTGCAATAGACCGGGCTGTAATATAGGCTGCTGTGTGATAGACCAGGCTGTAATATAGGCTGCTGTGTAATAGACCGTTATGTAATATAGGCTGCTGTGCAATAGACCGGGCTGTAATATAGGCTGCTGTGTAATAGACCGGGCTGTAATATAGGCTGCTGTGTAATAGACCGGGCTGTAATATAGGCTGCTGTGTAATAGACCGGGTTGTAATGTAGACTGCTGTGTAATAGACCGGTCTGTAATATAGGCTGCTGTGTAATAGACCGGGCTGTAATATAGGCTGCTGTGTAATAGACTGGGCTGTAATATAGGCTGCTGTGTAATAGATCGGGCTGTAATATAGGCTGCTGTGCAATAGACCGGGCTTTAATATAGGCTGCTGTGTAATAGACCGGGCTGTAATATAAGCTGCTGTGTAATAGACCGGGCTGTAATATAGGCTGCTGTGTAATAGACCGGGCTGTAATATAGGCTCCTGTGTAATAGACCGGGCTGTAAGATAGGCTGCTGTGTAACAGACTTGGCTGTAATATAGGCTCCTGTGTAATAGACCGGGCTGTAAGATAGGCTCCTGTGTAATAGACCGGGCTGTAATATAGGTTGCTGTGTAATAGACTTGGCTGTAATATAGGCTGCTGTGTAATAGACCGGGCTGTAATATAGGCTGCTGTGTAATAGACCGGGCTGTAATATAGGCTGCTGTGCAATAGACCGGGTTGTAATATAGACTGCTGTGTAATAGACCGGTCTGTAATATAGGCTGCTGTGTAATAGACCGGGCTGTAATATAGGCTGCTGTGTAATAGACTGGGCTGTAATATAGGCTGCTGTGTAATAGATCGGGCTGTAATATAGGCTGCTGTGCAATAGACCGGGCTTTAATATAGGCTGCTGTGTAATAGACCGGGCTGTAATATAAGCTGCTGTGTAATAGACCGGGCTGTAATATAGGCTCCTGTGTAATAGACCGGGCTGTAATATAGGCTCCTGTGTAATAGACCGGGCTGTAAGATAGGCTGCTGTGTAATAGACTTGGCTGTAATATAGGCTCCTGTGTAATAGACCGGGCTGTAAGATAGGCTCCTGTGTAATAGACCGGGCTGTAAGATAGGCTGCTGTGTAATAGACTTGGCTGTAATATAGGCTCCTGTGTAATAGACCGGGCTGTAAGATAGGCTCCTGTGTAATAGACCGGGCTGTAATATAGGCTGCTGTGTAATAGACTTGGCTGTAATATAGGCTGCTGTGTAATAGACTGGGCTGTAATATAGGCTGCTGTGTAATAGACCGGGCTGTAATATAAGCTGCTGTGTAATAGACCAGGCTGTAATATAGGCTGCTGTGTAATAGACCGGGCTGTAATATAGGCTGCTGTGTAATAGACCGGGCTGTAATATAAGCTGCTGTGTAATAGACCGGGCTGTAATATAGGCTGCTGTGTAATAGACCGGGCTGTAATATAAGCTGCTGTGTAATAGACCAGGCTGTAATATAAGCTGCTGTGTAATAGACCGGGCTGTAATATAGGCTGCTGTGTAATAGACTTGGCTGTATTATAGGCTGCTGTGTAATAGACCGGGCTGTAATATAGGCTGCTGTGTAATAGACTGGGCTGTAATATAAGCTGCTGTGTAATAGACCGGGCTGTAATATAAGCTGCTGTGTAATAGACGGGGCTGTAATATAGGCTGCTGTGTAATAGACTTGGCTGTATTACAGGCTGCTGTGTAATAGACTGGGCTGTAATATAAGCTGCTGTGTAATTGTCCGGGCTGTAATATAGGCTGCCGTGTAATAGACCGGGCTGTAATATAGGCTGCTGTGCAATAGACCGGGCTGTAATATAGGCTGCTGTGTAATAGACCGGGCTGTAATATAAGCTGCTGTGTAATAGACCGGGCTGTAATATAGGATGCTGTGTAATAGACTGGGCTGTAATATAAGCTGCTCTATAATAGACTGGGCTGTAATATAAGCTGCTGTGTAATTGTCCGGGCTGTAATATAGGCTGCCGTGTAATAGACCGGGCTGTAATATAGGCTGCTGTGCAATAGACCGGGCTGTAATATAGGCTGCTGTGTAATAGGCCGGGCTGTAATATAAGCTGCTGTGTAATAGACCGGGCTGTAATATAGGCTGCTCTATAATAGACCGGGCTGTAATATAGGCTGCTGTGTAATAGACCGGGCTGTAATATAGGCTGCTGTGTAATAGACCGGGCTGTAATATAAGCTGCTGTGTAATAGACCGAGCTGTAATATAGGCTGCTGTGTAATAGACCGGGCTGTAATATAGGCTGCTGGGTAATAGACCGGGCTGTAATATAGGCTGCTGTGTAATAGACCGGGCTGTAATATAGGCTGCTGTGTAATAGACTGGGCTGTAATATAGGCTGCTGTGCAATAGACCGGTCTGTAATATAGGTTGCTCTATAATAGACCGGGCTGTAATATAGGCTGCTGGGTAATAGACCGGGCTGTAATATAGGCTGCTGTGTAATAGACCGGGCTGTAATATAGGCTGCTGTATAATAGACCGGACTGTAATATAGGCTGCTGTGTAATAGACCGGGCTGTAATATAGGCTGGTGTGTAATAGACCGGGCTGTAATATAGGCTGCTGTGTAATAGACCGGGCTGTAATATAGGCTGGTGTGTAATAGGCCGGGCTGTAATATAGGCCGGTGTGTAATAGACCTGGCTGTAATATAGGCTGCTGGGTAATAGGCCGGGCTGTAATATAGGCCGGTGTGTAATAGGCCGGGCTGTAATATAGGCTGCTCTGTAATAGACCGGGCTGTAATATAGGCTGCTGGGTAATAGACCGGGCTGTAATATAGGCTGCTGTGTAATAGACCGGGCTGTAATATAGGCCGGTGTGTAATAGGCCGGGCTGTAATATAGGCTGCTCTGTAATAGACCGGGCTGTAATATAGGCTGCTGGGTAATAGACCGGGCTGTAATATAGGCTGCTGTGTAATAGACCGGGCTGTAATATAGGCTGCTGTGTAATAGACCGGGCTGTAATATAGGCCGGTGTGTAATAGACCGGGCTGTAATATAGGCTGCTCTGTAATAGACCAGGCTGTAATATAGGCTGCTGTGTAATAGACCGGGCTGTAATATAGGCTGCTCTATAATAGACCGGGCTGTAATATAGGCTGCTCTATAATAGACCGGGCTGTAATATAGGCTGCTGTGTAATAGACCGGGCTGTAATATAGGCTTCTGTGTAATAGACCGGGCTGTAATATAAGCTGCTGTGTAATAGACCGGGCTGTAATATAAGCTGCTGTGTAATAGACCGGGCTGTAATATAGGCTGCTGTGTAATAGACCGGGCTGTAATATAGGCTGCTGGGTAATAGGCCGGGCTGTAATATAGGTCGGTGTGTAATAGACCGGGCTGTAATATAAGCTGCTGTATAATAGACCGGGCTGTAATATAGGCTGCTGTGTAATAGACCGGGCTGTAATATAGGGTGCTGTGTAATAGACCGGGCTGTATATAGGCTGCTGTGTAATAGACCGGGCTGTAATATAGGCTGCTCTATAATAGACTGGGCTGTAATATAGGCTGCTGTGTAATAGACCTGGCTGTAATATAAGCTGCTGTGTAATAGACCGGGCTGTAAAATAGGCTGCTGTGTAATAGGCCGGGCTGTAATATAAGCTGCTGTGTAATAGACCGGGCTGTAATATAGGCTGCTGTGTAATAGACCGGGCTGTAATATAGGCTGCTGTGTAATAGACCCGGCTGTAATATAGGCTGCTGTGTAATAGACCGGGCTGTAATATAGGCTGCTGGGTAATAGGCCGGGCTGTAATATAGGTCGGTGTGTAATAGACCGGGCTGTAATATAAGCTGCTGTATAATAGACCGGGCTGTAATATAGGCTGCTGTGTAATAGACCGGGCTGTAATATAGGGTGCTGTGTAATAGACCGGGCTGTATATAGGCTGCTGTGTAATAGACCGGGCTGTAATATAGGCTGCTCTATAATAGACTGGGCTGTAATATAGGCTGCTGTGTAATAGACCGGGCTGTAATATAAGCTGCTGTGTAATAGACCTGGCTGTAATATAGGCTGCTGTGTAATAGACCGGGCTGTAATATAAGCTGCTGTGTAATAGACCGGGCTGTAATATAAGCTGCTGTGTAATAGACCGGGCTGTAATATAAGCTGCTGTGTAATAGACCGGGCTGTAATATAGGCTGCTGTGTAATAGACCGGGCTGTAATATAAGCTGCTGTGTAATAGACCTGGCTGTAATATAGGCTGCTGTGTAATAGACCGGGCTGTAATATAAGCTGCTGTGTAATAGACCGGGCTGTAATATAGGCTGCTGTGTAATAGACCGGGCTGTAATATAGGCTCCTTTGTAATAGACTGGGCTGTAATATAAGCTGCAGTGTAATAGACTGTGCTGTAATATAAGCTGCTGGGTAATAGACCGGGCTGTATTATAGGCTGCTGTGTAATAGACCGGGCTGTAATATAGGCTGCTGTGTAATAGACCGGGCTGTAATATAGGCTGCTGTGTAATAGACCGGGCTGTAATATAGGCTGCTGTGTAATAGACCGGGCTGTAATATAGGCTGGTGTGTAATAGGCCGGGCTGTAATATAGGCTGCTGTGTAATAGACCGGGCAGTAATATAGGCTGGTGTGTAATAGACCGGGCTGTAATATAGGCTGGTGTGTAATAGGTCGGGCTGTAATATAGGCTGCTGTGTAATAGACCGGGCTGTAATATAGGCTGCTCTGTAATAGACCGGGCTGTAATATAGGTTGCTGTGTAATAGACCGGCCTGTAATATAGGCTGCTGTGTAATAGACTGGGCTGTAATATAGACTCCTGTGTAATAGGCCGGGCTGTAATATAGGCTGCAGTGTAATAGGACGGGCTGTAATATAGGCTGCTGTGCAATATACCGGGCTGTAATATAGGCTGCTGTGTAATAGACTGGGCTGTAATATAGGCTGCTGTGTAATAGACCGGGCTGTAATATAGGCTGCTGTGTAATAGACCGTGCTTTAATATAGGCTGCTGTGTAATAGACCGGGCTGTAATATAGGCTGCTGTGTAATAGACCGGGCTGTAATATAGGTTGCTGTGTAATAGACCGGGCTGTAATATAGGTTGCTGTGTAATAGACCGGGCTGTAATATAGGTTGCTGTGTAATAGACCGGGCTGTAATGTAAGCTGCTGTGTAATAGACCGGGCTGTAATATAAGCTGCTGTGTAATAGACCGGGCTGTAATATAGGCTGCTCTGTAATAGACCGGGCTGTAATATAGGCTGCTGTGTAATAGACCGGGCTGTAATATAGGTTGCTGTGTAATAGACCGGGCTGTAATATAGGTTGCTGTGTAATAGACCGGGCTGTAATGTAAGCTGCTGTGTAATAGACCGGGCTGTAATATAAGCTGCTGTGTAATAGACCGGGCTGGAATATAGGCTGCTGTGTAATAGACCGGGCTGTAATATAGGTTGCTGTGTAATAGACCGGGCTGTAATATAGGTTGCTGTGTAATAGACCGGGCTGTAATGTAAGCTGCTGTGTAATAGACCGGGCTGTAATATAAGCTGCAGTGTAATAGACCGGGCTGTAATATATGCCGGTGTGTAATAGACCGGGCTGTAATATAGGCTGCTGTGTAATAGACCGGGCTGTAATATAGGCTGCTGTGTAATAGACCGGGCTGTAATATAGGCTGGTGTGTAATAGACCGGGCTGTAATATATGCCGGTGTGTAATAGACCGGGCTGTAATATAAGCTGCAGTGTAATAGACCGGGCTGTAATATAGGCTGCTGTGTAATAGACCGGGCTGTAATATAGGCTGGTGTGTAATAGACCGGGCTGTAATATAGGCTGCTGTGTAATAGACCGGGCTGTAATATAGGCTGCTGTGTATTAGGCCGGGCTGTATTATAGGCCGGTGTGTAATAGACCGGGCTGTAATATAGGCTGCTGTGTAATAGGCCGGGCTGTACTATAGGCTGCTGTGTAATAGACCGGGCTGTAATATAGGCTGCTGTGTAATAGGCCGGGCTGTAATATAGGCTGCTGTGTAATAGAGCGGGCTGTAATATAGGCTGCTGTGTAATAGACTGGGCTGTAATATAGGCTGCTGTGTAATAGACCGGGCTGTAATATAAGCTGCAGTGTAATAGACCGGGCTGTAATATAGGCTGCTGTGTAATAGACCGGGCTGTAATATAAGCTGCTGTGTAATAGTCCGGGCTGTAATATAGGCTGCTGGGTAATAGACCGGGCTGTAATATAGGCTGCTGTGTAATAGGCCGGGCTGTAATATAGGCTGCTGTGTAATAGACCGGGCTGTAATATAGGCTGCTGTGTAATAGGCCGGGCTGTAATATAGGCTGCTGTGTAATAGACCGGGCTGTAATATAGGCTGCTGTGTAATAGACCGGGCTGTAATATAGGCTGCTGTGTAATAGACCGGGCTGTAATATAGGCTGCTGCGTAATAGGCCGGACTGTAATATAGGCTGCTGTGTAATAGACCGGGCTGTAATATAAGCTGCTGTGTAATAGACCGTGCTGTATTATAGGCTGCTGTGTAATAGACGGGGCTGTATTATAGGCCGGTGTGTAATAGACCGGGCTGTAATATAAGCTGCTGTGTAATAGACCGGTCTGTAATATAAGCTGCAGTGTAATAGACCGGGCTGTAATATAGACTGCTGTGTAATAGGCCGGTCTGTAATATAAGCTGCAGTGTAATAGACCGGGCTGTAATATAGGCTGCTGTGTAATAGACCGGGCTGGAATATAGACTGCTGTGTAATAGACCGGGCTGTAATATAGGTTGCTGTGTAATAGACCGGGCTGTAATATAGGCTGCTGTGTAATAGACCGGGCTGTAATATAGGTTGCTGTGTAATAGACCGGGCTGTAATATAGGCTGCTGTGTAATAGACCGGGCTGTAATATAGGTTGCTGTGTAATAGACCGGGCTGTAATATAGGTTGCTGTGTAATAGACCGGGCTGTAATATAGGCTGCAGTGTAATAGGACAGGCTGTAATATAGGCTGCTGTGTAATAGACCGGGCTGTAATATAGGCTGCTGTGTAATAGACCGGGCTGTAATATAGGTTGCTGTGTAATAGACCGGGCTGTAATATAGGCTACAGTGTAATAGGACGGGCTGTAATATAGGCTGCTGTGTAATAGACCGGGCTGTAATATAGGCTGCTGTGTAATAGACCGGGCTGTAATATAGGCTGCTGTGTAATAGACCGGGCTATAATATAGGTTGCTGTGTAATAGACCGGGCTGTAATATAGGCTGCTGTGTAATAGACCAGGCTGTAATATAGGTTGCTGTGTAATAGACCGGGCTGTAATATAGGCTGCTGTGTAATAGACCGGTCTGTAATATAAGCTGCAGTGTAATAAACCGAGCTGTAATATAGGCTGCTGTGTAATAGACCGGGCTGTAATATAGGCTGCTGTGTAATAGACCGGGCTGTAATATAGGATGCTGTGTAATAGACCAGGCTGTAATATAGGTTGCTGTGTAATAGACCGGGCTGTAATATAGGTTGCTGTGTAATAGACCGGGCTGTAATATAGGCTGCTGTGTAATAAACCGGGCTGTAATATAGGTTGCTGTGTAATAGACCGGGCTGTAATATAGGCTGCTGTGTAATAGACCGGGCTGTAATATAGGATGCTGTGTAATAGACCAGGCTGTAATATAGGTTGCTGTGTAATAGACCGGGCTGTAATATAGGTTGCTGTGTAATAGACCGGGCTGTAATATAGGCTGCTGTGTAATAAACCGGGCTGTAATATAGGATGCTGTGTAATAGACCAGGCTGTAATATAGGTTGCTGTGTAATATACCGGGCTGTAATATAAGCTGCTGTGTAATAAACCGGGCTGTAATATAGGCTGCTGTGTAATAGACCTGGCTGTAATATAGGCTGCTGTGTAATAGACCGGGCTGTAATATAAGCTGCTGTGTAATAGACCGGGCTGTAATATAAGCTGCTGTGTAATAGACTGGGCTGTAATATAAGCTGCTGTGTAATAGACCTGGCTGTAATATAGGCTGCTGTGTAATAGACCGGGCTGTAATATAAGCTGCTGTGTAATAGACCGGGCTGTAATATAGGCTGCTGTGTAATAGACCGGGCTGTAATATAGGCTGCTGTGTAATAGACCGGGCTGTAATATAGGCTCCTTTGTAATAGACTGGGCTGTAATATAAGCTGCAGTGTAATAGACCGGGCTGTAATATAAGCTGCTGGGTAATAGACCGGGCTGTAATATAGGCTGCTGTGTAATAGACCGGGCTGTAATTTAGTCTGCTCTGTAATAGACCGGGCTGTAATATAGGTTGCTGTGTAATAGACCGGGCTGTAATATAGGCTGCTGTGTAATAGACCGGCCTGTAATATAGGCTGCTGTGTAATAGACTGGGCTGTAATATAGACTCCTGTGTAATAGGCCGGGCTGTAATATAGGCTGCAGTGTAATAGGACGGGCTGTAATATAGGCTGCTGTGCAATATACCGGGCTGTAATATAGGCTGCTGTGTAATAGACCGGGCTGTAATATAGGCTGCTGTGTAATAGACCGTGCTTTAATATAGGCTGCTGTGTAATAGACCGGGCTGTAATATAGGTTGCTGTGTAATAGACCGGGCTGTAATATAGGTTGCTGTGTAATAGACCGGGCTGTAATATAAGCTGCTGTGTAATAGACCGGGCTGTAATATAAGCTGCTGTGTAATAGACCGGGCTGTAATATAGGCTGCTCTGTAATAGACCGGGCTGTAATATAGGCTGCTGTGTAATAGACCGGTCTGTAATATAAGCTGCAGTGTAATAGACCGGGCTGTAATATATGCCGGTGTGTAATAGACCGGGCTGCAATATAGGCTGCTGTGTAATAGACCGGGCTGTAATATAGGCTGCTGTGTAATAGACCGGGCTGCAATATAGGCTGGTGTGTAATAGACCGGGCTGTAATATATGCCGGTGTGTAATAGACCGGGCTGTAATATAAGCTGCAGTGTAATAGACCGGGCTGTAATATAGGCTGCTGTGTAATAGACCGGGCTGTAATATAGGCTGGTGTGTAATAGACCGGGCTGTAATATAGGCTGCTGTGTAATAGACCGGGCTGTAATATAGGCTGCTGTGTATTAGGCCGGGCTGTATTATAGGCCGGTGTGTAATAGACCGGGCTGTAATATAGGCTGCTGTGTAATAGGCCGGGCTGTACTATAGGCTGCTGTGTAATAGACCGGGCTGTAATATAGGCTGCTGTGTAATAGGCCGGGCTGTAATATAGGCTGCTGTGTAATAGACCGGGCTGTAATATAGGCTGCTGTGTAATAGACTGGGCTGTAATATAGGCTGCTGTGTAATAGACCGGGCTGTAATATAAGCTGCAGTGTAATAGACCGGGCTGTAATATAGGCTGCTGTGTAATAGACCGGGCTGTAATATAAGCTGCTGTGTAATAGTCCGGGCTGTAATATAGGCTGCTGGGTAATAGACCGGGCTGTAATATAGGCTGCTGTGTAATAGGCCGGGCTGTAATATAGGCTGCTGTGTAATAGACCGGGCTGTAATATAGGCTGGTGTGTAATAGGCCGGGCTGTAATATAGGCTGCTGTGTAATAGACCGGGCTGTAATATAGGCTGCTGTGTAATAGGCCGGGCTGTAATATAGGCTGCTGTGTAATAGACCGGGCTGTAATATAGGCTGCTGTGTAATAGGCCGGGCTGTAATATAAGCTGCTGTGTAATAGACCGTGCTGTATTATAGGCTGCTGTGTAATAGACGGGGCTGTATTATAGGCCGGTGTGTAATAGACCGGGCTGTAATATAAGCTGCTGTGTAATAGACCGGTCTGTAATATAAGCTGCAGTGTAATAGACCGGGCTGTAATATAGGCTGCTGTGTAATAGGCCGGTCTGTAATATAAGCTGCAGTGTAATAGACCGGGCTGTAATATAGGCTGCTGTGTAATAGACCGGGCTGTAATATAGGCTGCTGTGTAATAGGCCGGGCTGTAATATAAGCTGCTGTGTAATAGACCGTGCTGTATTATAGGCTGCTGTGTAATAGACGGGGCTGTATTATAGGCCGGTGTGTAATAGACCGGGCTGTAATATAAGCTGCTGTGTAATAGACCGGTCTGTAATATAAGCTGCAGTGTAATAGACCGGGCTGTAATATAGACTGCTGTGTAATAGGCCGGTCTGTAATATAAGCTGCAGTGTAATAGACCGGGCTGTAATATAGGCTGCTGTGTAATAGACCGGGCTGGAATATAGACTGCTGTGTAATAGACCGGGCTGTAATATAGGTTGCTGTGTAATAGACCGGGCTGTAATATAGGCTGCTGTGTAATAGACCGGGCTGTAATATAGGTTGCTGTGTAATAGACCGGGCTGTAATATAGGCTGCTGTGTAATAGACCGGGCTGTAATATAGGTTGCTGTGTAATAGACCGGGCTGTAATATAGGTTGCTGTGTAATAGACCGGGCTGTAATATAGGCTGCAGTGTAATAGGACGGGCTGTAATATAGGCTGCTGTGTAATAGACCGGGCTGTAATATAGGCTGCTGTGTAATAGACCGGGCTGTAATATAGGTTGCTGTGTAATAGACCGGGCTGTAATATAGACTGCAGTGTAATAGGACGGGCTGTAATATAGGCTGCTGTGTAATAGACCGGGCTGTAATATAGGATGCTGTGTAATAGACCAGGCTGTAATATAGGCTGCTGTGTAATAGACCGGGCTGTAATATAGGTTGCTGTGTAATAGACCGGGCTGTAATATAGGATGCTGTGTAATAGACCAGGCTGTAATATAGGCTGCTGTGTAATAGACCGGGCTGTAATATAGGTTGCTGTGTAATAGACCGGGCTGTAATATAGGCTGCTGTGTAATAGACCGGGCTGTAATATAGGATGCTGTGTAATAGACCAGGCTGTAATATAGGTTGCTGTGTAATAGACCGGGCTGTAATATAGGCTGCTGTGTAATAGACCGGGCTGTAATATAAGCTGCAGTGTAATAAACCGAGCTGTAATATAGGCTGCTGTGTAATAGACCGGGCTGTAATATAGGATGCTGTGTAATAGACCAGGCTGTAATCTAGGCTGCTGTGTAATAGACCGGGCTGTAATATAGGCTGCTGTGTAATAGACCGGTCTGTAATATAAGCTGCAGTGTAATAAACCGAGCTGTAATATAGGCTGCTGTGTAATAGACCGGGCTGTAATATAGGATGCTGTGTAATAGACCGGGCTGTAATATAGGTTGCTGTGTAATAGACCGGGCTGTAATATAGGTTGCTGTGTAATAGACCGGGCTGTAATATAGGCTGCTGTGTAATAAACCGGGCTGTAATATAGGTTGCTGTGTAATAGACCGGGCTGTAATATAGGCTGCTGTGTAATAGACCGGTCTGTAATATAAGCTGCAGTGTAATAGACCGGGCTGTAATATAGGCTGCTGTGTAATAGACCGGGCTGTAATATAGGCTGCTGTGTAATAGACCGGTCTGTAATATAAGCTGCAGTGTAATAGACCGGGCTGTAATATAGGCTGCTGTGTAATAGACCGGGCTGTAATATAGGCTGCTGTGTAATAGACCGGGCTGTAATATAGGCTGCAGTGTAATAGACCAGGCTGTAATATAGACTGCTGTGTAATAGACCGGGCTGTAATATAGGCTGCTGTGTAATAGACCGGGCTGTAATATAGGCTGCTGTGTAATAGACCGGGCTGTAATATAGGATGCTGTGTAATAGACCGGGCTGTAATATAGGTTGCTGTGTAATAGACCGGGCTGTAATATAGGCTGCTGTGTAATAGACCGGGCTGTAATATAGGCTGCTGTGTAATAGACCGGGCTGTAATATAGGATGCTGTGTAATAGACCGGGCTGTAATATAGGTTGCTGTGTAATAGACCGGGCTGTAATATAGGCTGCTGTGTAATAGACCGGGCTGTAATATAAGCTGCAGTGTAATAGACCGGGCTGTAATATAGGCTGCTGTGTAATAGACCGGGCTGTAATATAGGTTGCTGTGTAATAGACCGGGCTGTAATATAGGCTGCTGTGTAATAAACCGGGCTGTAATATAGGTTGCTGTGTAATAGACCGGGCTGTAATATAAGCTGCTGTGTAATAGACCGGGCTGTAATATAAGCTGCTGTGTAATAGACCAGGCTGTAATATAGGCTGCTGTGTAATAGACCGGGCTGTAATATAAGCTGCTGTGTAATAGACCGGGCTGTAATATAGGCTGCTGTGTAATAGTCCGGGCTGTAATATAGGCTGCTGTGTAATAGACCGGGCTGTAATATAGGCTGCTGTGTAATAGACCGGGCTGTAATATAGGCTGCTGTGTAATAGACCGGGCTGTAATATAGGCTGCTGTGTAATAGACCGGGCTGTAATATAGGCTGCTGTGTAATAGACCGGGCTGTAATATAGGCTGCTGTGTCATAGACCGGGCTGTAATATAAGCTGCTGTGTAATAGACCAGGCTGTAATATAGGCTGCTGTGTAATAGACCGGGCTGTAATATAAGCTGCTGTGTAATAGACCGGGCTGTAATATAGGCTGCTGTGTAATAGTCCGGGCTGTAATATAAGCTGCTGTGTAATAGACCGGGCTGTAATATAGGCTGCTGTGTAATAGACCGGGCTGTAATATAGGCTGCTGTGTAATAGTCCGGGCTGTAATATAAGCTGCTGTGTAATAGACCGGGCTGTAATATAGGCTGCTGTGTAATAGACCGGGCTGTAATATAGGCTGCTGTGTAATAGACCGGGCTGTAATATAGGCTGCTGTGTAATAGACCGGGCTGTAATATAGGCTGGTGTGTAATAGACCGGGCTGTAATATAGGCTGGTGTGTAATAGACCGGACTGTAATATAGGCTGCTGTGTAATAGACCGGGCTGTAATATAGGCTGCTGTGTAATAGACCGGGCTGTAATATAGGCTGCTGTGTAATAGACCGGGCTGTAATATAGGCTGCTGTGTAATAGACCGGGCTGTAATATAGGCTGCTGTGTAATAGACCGGGCTGTAATATAGGCTGCTGTGTAATAGACCGGGCTGTAATATAGGCTGGTGTGTAATAGACCGGGCTGTAATATAGGTTGCTGTGTAATAGACCGGGCTGTAATATAGGCTGCTGTGTAATAGGCCGGGCTGTAATATAGGCTGCTGTGTAATAGACCGGTCTGTAATATAGGCTGCTGTGTAATAGGCCGGGCTGTAATATAGGCTGCTGTGTGATAGACCGGGTTGTAATATAGACTGCTGTGTAATAGGCCGGGCTGTATTATAGGCTGCTGTGTAATAGACCGGGCTGTAATATAGACTGCTGTGTAATAGACCGGGCTGTAATATAGGGTGCTGTGTAATAGGCCGGGCTGTAATATAGGCTTCTGTGTAATAGACTGGGCTGTAATATAGGCTGCTGTGTAATAGACCGGGCTGTAATATAAGCTGCTGTGTAATAGGCCGGGCTGTAATATAGGCTGCTGTGTAATAGGCCGGGCTGTAATATAGGCTGCTGTGTAATAGACCGGGCTGTAATATAGGTCGGTGTGTAATAGACCGGGCTGTAATATAAGCTACTGTGTAATAGACCGGGCTGTAATATAAGCTGCCGTGTAATAGACCGGGCTGTAATATAGGCTGCTGTGTAATAGACCGGGCTGTAATATAGGCTGCTGTGTAATAGACCGGGCTGTAATATATGCCGGTGTGTAATAGACCGGGCTGTAATATAGGCTGCTGTGTAATAGGCCGGGCTGTAATATAGGCTGCTGTGTAATAGACCGGGCTGTAATATAGGCTGCTGTGTAATAGACCGGGCTGTAATATAAGCTGCTGTATAATAGACTGGGCTGTAATATAGGCTGCTGTGTAATAGACCGGGCTGTAATATAGGCTGCTGTGTAATAGACCGGGCTGTAATATAGGCTGCTGTGTAATAGACCGGGCTGTAATATAGGCTGCTGTGTAATAGACCGGGCTGTAATATAGGCTGCTGTGTAATAGACCGGGCTGTAATATAGGCTGGTGTGTAATAGACCGGGCTGTAATATAGGCTGCTGTGTAATAGACCGGGCTGTAATATAGGCTGCTGTGTAATAGACCGGGCTGTAATATAGGCTGCTGTGTAATAGACCGGGCTGTAATATAGGCTGCTGTGTAATAGACCGGGCTGTAATATAGGCTGGTGTGTAATAGACCGGGCTGTAATATAGGCTGGTGTGTAATAGACCGGGCTGTAATATAGGCTGCTGTGTAATAGACCGGGCTGTAATATAGGCTGCTGTGTAATAGACCGGGCTGTAATATAGGCTGCTGTGTAATAGACCGGGCTGTAATATAGGCTGGTGTGTAATAGACCGGGCTGTAATATAGGCTGCTGTGTAATAGACCGGGCTGTAATATAGGCTGCTGTGTAATAGGCCGGGCTGTAATATAGGCTGCTGTGTAATAGACCGGTCTGTAATATAGGCTGCTGTGTAATAGGCCGGGCTGTATTATAGGCTGCTGTGTAATAGACCGGGCTGTAATATAGGCTGCTGTGTAATAGACTGGTCTGTAATATAGGCTGCTGTGTAATAGACCGGGCTGTAATATAGGCTGCTGTGTAATAGACCGGGCTGTAATATAGGCTGGTGTGTAATAGACCGGGCTGTAATATAGGCTGGTGTGTAATAGACCGGGCTGTAATATAGGCTGCTGTGTAATAGACCGGGCTGTAATATAGGCTGCTGTGTAATAGACCGGGCTGTAATATAGGCTGCTGTGTAATAGACCGGTCTGTAATATAGGCTGCTGTGTAATAGACCGGGCTGTAATATAGGCTGCTGTGTAATAGACCGGGCTGTAATATAGGCTGCTGTGTAATAGACCGGGCTGTAATATAGGCTGCTGTGTAATAGACCGGGCTGTAATATAGGCTGCTGTGTAATAGACCGGGCTGTAATATAGGCTGCTGTGTAATAGACCGGGCTGTAATATAGGCTGGTGTGTAATAGACCGGGTTGTAATATAGGCTGCTGTGTAATAGGCCGGGCTGTATTATAGGCTGGTGTGTAATAGACCGGGCTGTAATATAGGCTGCTGTGTAATAGGCCGGGCTGTAATATAGGCTGCTGTGTAATAGACCGGTCTGTAATATAGGCTGCTGTGTAATAGGCCGGGCTGTATTATAGGCTGGTGTGTAATAGACTGGTCTGTAATACAGGCTGCTGTGTAATAGACCGGGCTGTAATATAGGCTGCTGTGTAATAGACCGGGCTGTAATATAGGCTGGTGTGTAATAGACCGGGCTGTAATATAGGCTGGTGTGTAATAGACCGGGCTGTAATATAGGCTGCTGTGTAATAGACCGGTCTGTAATATAGGCTGCTGTGTAATAGACCGGGCTGTAATATAGGCTGCTGTGTAATAGACCGGGCTGTAATATAGGCTGCTGTGTAATAGACCGGGCTGTAATATAGGCTGCTGTGTAATAGACCGGGCTGTAATATAGGCTGCTGTGTAATAGACCGGGCTGTAATATAGGCTGCTGTGTAATAGACCGGGCTGTAATATAGGCTGGTGTGTAATAGACCGGGTTGTAATATAGGCTGCTGTGTAATAGGCCGGGCTGTATTATAGGCTGGTGTGTAATAGACCGGGCTGTAATATAGGCTGCTGTGTAATAGGCCGGGCTGTAATATAGGCTGCAGTGTAATAGGCCGGGCTGTATTATAGGCTGGTGTGTAATAGACCGGGCTGTAATATAGGCTGGTGTGTAATAGACCGGGTTGTAATATAGGCTGCTGTGTAATAGGCCGGGCTGTATTATAGGCTGGTGTGTAATAGACCGGGCTGTAATATAGGCTGCTGTGTAATAGGCCGGGCTGTAATATAGGCTGCTGTGTAATAGACCGGGCTGTAATATAGACTGCTGTGTAATAGACCGGGTTGTAATATAGGCTGGTGTGTAATAGACCGGACTGTAATATAGGCTGCTGTGTAATAGGCCGGGCTGTAATATAGGCTGCAGTGTAATAGGCCGGGCTGTATTATAGGCTGGTGTGTAATAGACCGGGCTGTAATATAGGCTGGTGTGTAATAGACCGGACTGTAATATAGGCTGCTGTGTAATAGGCCGGGCTGTAATATAGGCTGCAGTGTAATAGGCCGGGCTGTATTATAGGCTGGTGTGTAATAGACCGGGCTGTAATATAGGCTGCTGTGTAATAGGCCGGGCTGTAATATAGGCTGCAGTGTAATAGGCCGGGCTGTATTATAGGCTGGTGTGTAATAGACCGGGCTGTAATATAGGCTGGTGTGTAATAGACCGGGTTGTAATATAGGCTGCTGTGTAATAGGCCGGGCTGTATTATAAGCTGCTGTGTAATAGACCGGGCTGTAATATAGGCTGCTGTGTAATAGACCGGGCTGTATTATAGGCTGCTGTGTAATAGACCGGGCTGTAATATAGGCTGCTGTGTAATAGACCGGGCTGTATTATAGGCTGGTGTGTAATAGACCAGGCTGTAATATAAGCTGCTGTGTAATAGACCGGGCTGTAATATAGGCTGCTGTGTAATAGACCGGGCTGTATTATAGGCCGGTGTGTAATAGACCGGCCTCCCTGGTTGTGCGGTGATGGCCGTGCTCGTCTTCTTCCTCTTCTCGGCCTCGTCACCATGGACGAGTGTAAATATTATGATGTGGAGGTTTTCTTCTCCTCCTGGATCCAATGTACAAATCTCTGTAATATTCTTCGGTCACATCCCTGCGGTGAGGAGTCTGCTGCTATGTCAGCTGTGTATACCGCCACACCGTGCGTGCACCATGTATCTCCTTGTGATAGTAATAATATTATACAAGGGCTGGTGGATGTAGAGGCGTCTCCTCCAGTAGCCGCCATTTATCCCACTGCAGACCAGGGTGAGGGGAATAGAATATTATAGGGGGATGTTACTGTGCGCCAGCAATACAGAGGCCCGGCTCACACCATCACACCCTGCTTTATTCCACAGCTGCACCATCACTATCCAGGTTTGTCCGCTTGGTTTGGTTCCTCTTGTGGCGGCCTGTCATGTCAAGTTGGATAAGTTCCTATCAGACTAAAGGGTGTAGGTTGCTTCTTGGTTTTTGCTGTGGATTTACCACACAGATTTCCTCCTGCAATGTACATACAAATCTGTAGCAAACTGACCCATATCTGCAGGTATCTCTTGGATGTTTCCACTGATTTTTTCTCTGTAGTATAAGCCCTGTGTGGATGGTCCCATTGGCGATTACACAACTTTTTCTCACTAGATTTGGATCATCTTTAATATCTAGCAATAGTGATAAGAGGTGAACTATCTAACACTACCAGGTTAAGGCGCAGGTTCCACACAAAAGCCACATGGTGCTGCTACAGGGCCCCTGAGAGCCTTTATAGAGTAGCCAAATCTCTATAAGGCTTCTTCCTAACCTATGCTTTCTCTTGAATCTGTACTCCTTTCTGTGCTCAGGCTGGAGCTCCACTCCTCCTCCGCCCCCTGAGCCATGCGCTGCCACCTTCGCCCCCTGAGCCATGCGCTGCCACCTCCGCCCCCTGAGCCATGCGCTGCCACGTCCGCCCCCTGAGCCATGCGCTGCCACCTCCGCCCCCTGAGCCATGCGCTGCCACCTCCGCCCCCTGAGCCATGCGCTGCCACCTCCGCCCCCTGAGCCATGCGCTGCCACCTCCGCCCCCTGAGCCATGCGCTGCCACCTCCGCCCCCTGAGCCATGCGCTGCCACCTCCTCCCCCTGAGCCATGCGCTGCCACCTCCGCCCCCTGAGCCATGCGCTGCCACCTCCGCCCCCTGAGCCATGCGCTGCCACCTCCGCCCCCTGAGCCATGCGCTGCCACCTCCGCCCCCTGAGCCATGCGCTGCCACCTCCGCCCCCTGAGCCATGCGCTGCCACCTCCGCCCCCTGAGCCATGCGCTGCCACCTCCGCCCCCTGAGCCATGCGCTGCTACCTCCTCCCCCTGAGCCATGCGCTGCTACCTCCTCCCCCTGAGCCATGCGCTGCTACCTCCGCCCCCTGAGCCATGCGCTGCCACCTCCGCCCCCTGAGCCATCCGCTGCCACCTCCTCCCCCTGAGCCATGCGCTGCCACCTCCGCCCCCTGAGCCATGCGCTGCCACCTCCGCCCCCTGAGCCATGCTCTGCCACCTCCGCCCCCTGAGCCATGCGCCGCCACCTCCGCCCCCTGAGCCATGCGCCGCCACCTCCGCCCCCTGAGCCATGCGCCGCCACCTCCGCCCCCTGAGCCATGCGCTGCCACCTCCGCCCCCTGAGCCATGCGCTGCCACCTCCGCCCCCTGAGCCATGCGCTGCCACCTCCGCCCCCTGAGCCATGCGCTGCCACCTCCGCCCCCTGAGCCATGCGCTGCCACCTCCGCCCCCTGAGCCATGCGCTGCCACCTCCGCCCCCTGAGCCATGCGCCGCCACCTCCGCCCCCTGAGCCATGCGCCGCCACCTCCGCCCCCTGAGCCATGCGCCGCCACCTCCGCCCCCTGAGCCATGCGCCGCCTCCTCCGCCCCCTGAGCCATGCGCTGCCACCTCCGCCCCCTGAGCCATGCACCACTTCCTCCACCCCCTGAGCCATGCGCCGCCGCCTCCACCCCCTGAGCCATGCGCCGCCTCCTCCACCCCCAGAGCCATGCGCCGCCTCCTCCACCCCCTGAGCCATGCGCCACCTCCTCCACCCCCTGAGCCATGCCCCGCCACCTCCGCCCCTGAGCCATGCGCCGCCACCTCCGCCCCCTGAGCCATGCGCTGCCACCTCCGCCCCCTGAGCCATGCGCTGCCACCTCCGCCCCCTGAGCCATGCGCTGCCACCTCCGCCCCCTGAGCCATGCGCTGCCACCTCCACCCCCTGAGCCATGCGCCACCTCCTCCACCCCCTGAGCCATGCACCACTTCCTCCGCCCCCAGAGCCATGCACCACTTCCTCCGCCCCCAGAGCCATGCGCTGCCACCTCCGCCCCCTGAGCCATGCGCTGCCACCTCCGCCCCCTGAGCCATGCACCACTTCCTCCGCCCCCAGAGCCATGCACCACTTCCTCCGCCCCCAGAGCCATGCGCTGCCACCTCCGCCCCCTGAGCCATGCGCCACCTCCTCCACCCCCTGAGCCATGCACCACTTCCTCCGCCCCCAGAGCCATGCACCACTTCCTCCGCCCCCAGAGCCATGCGCTGCCACCTCCGCCCCCTGAGCCATGCGCCACCTCCTCCACCCCCTGAGCCATGCACCACTTCCTCCGCCCCCAGAGCCATGCACCACTTCCTCCGCCCCCAGAGCCATACGCTGCCGCCTCCGCGGCATGCCGCCTTTGCCCCTCTGGGCTATGCGCCTCCTCCGTCTCTTGATCTGTGCGCCTCTCACAGAGGGATTGTAATTGATTGGGGTTCTAGAGCCGGACCCTCACTGATCTGATTGTAATTTGAAGTGCACTAAAATATGAAAAAAACCTTAAAATGGGGCTATTAAAGCCGTGACTTAACCCCTACATTCCCATGCCTCAGATTTGCTTAATATCTCCAAAGATTTATCCATCCAAGGTCATGCCTCACCTTTTTGGGAGACTGTGGTTCCCATAGCAGTGCTGGACCACAGGTTTCACTATCCGGGTCAGTGACTGATATGCAGGTTTTTTCAGATCCGGTCAGTCTTGTTCCCTGCAGACACGTGTCCCCTGCAGCAGCGACTACTTATTGATGATCAAGGGAGAAAATCGTTCTCAGATGTTCCAGAGCCTCATCCCCGAGAGCCACGGAGATAACATTCGGGTGTAGGACAGCCAGACCCAGACATCAGGGGTTTGACAATGCAAGTTTTGGCTTTGTTTTTGACGTCTGCATGATGAAATATGGCGAACCCTCGGCCTGTACCCCTGAACGGGCTCGCCTTGCTGGGTATACATGGGACTGCTGACCGTGACTCTGAAAACGCCTAAACCTGAAAAACCTCATAGATGACACCAGAGCTATGTGCACATGTGTGGGAATTTCACCTGACACTGGAGGACGTGTCCCCCCGAGGCGGTGGGATATGTTTACTGACTGCAGTGTCCTGCATCTGTATCTGAGCTATGATCAGGAGACCCCTCTGGCCATGGAGGTCTGTATCTGAGCGTCCATCACATGCAGATATACAGCGCTGTGCAAAAGTCTTAGGCAGGTGTGGGAAGAATGATTTCACACATAGAAGGGTTAAAAGTGTATTAATAATAATAAAATCCAAAGTGACTGAAGAAAAGAGAAATGTAAATCCCATCAGTATCTGGTGACCGCCCGTCACCTCCATCATCAGTATCTGGTGACCGCCCGTCACCTCCATCATCAGTATCTGGTGACCGCCCGTCACCTCCATCATTAGTATCTGGTGACCGCCCGTCACCTCCATCATTAGTATCTGGTGACTGCCCGTCACCTCCATCATCAGTATCTGGTGACCGCCCGTCACCTCCATCATCAGTATCTGGTGACTGCCCGTCACCTCCATCATCAGTATCTGGTGACCGCCCGTCACCTCCATCATTAGTATCTGGTGACCGCCCGTCACCTCCATCATCAGTATCTGGTGACCGCCCGTCACCTCCATCATCAGTATCTTGTGACCGCCCGTCACCTCCATCTTCAGTATCTGGTGACCGCCCGTCACCTCCATCATCAGTATCTGGTGACCGCCCGTCCCCTCCATCATCAGTATCTTGTGACCGCCCGTCACCTCCATCTTCAGTATCTGGTGACCCCCTGTCCCATCCATCATCAGGGGGCTTGTGCGGATCCTTCTGTCTCTTCCTGTGATCTCAGACACACGGGATGATGAGAGATCAGGGCTCCGGATCATCACCTCCAGGACTCCTCACTCTTAAAGGCGTGGGCTGGATGTTTGGGGTTGTTGTCCGACTGCAAAATAAATCTAGAGCCAATCAGATGCCTGCCTGCTAGTATTGCATGGTGGATAAGTGCTGGGACTTCTCAGCAGCATCCTGACAGCCACATCCTGCTCCAGTGTATAGATATTTACAAATCATAAGCCGAGGGCAACAGTAGAAGTTACAGCTGTCAGTCTGTGTCCGACTTAGGACTTTAACACATGGTGCATGTCGGCCTGGGCACATCTGCTTTTCTCATCATGGTCCTAATAGGCTGTTACCAGTCATCCTATGTGCTCTTCAGTATATAAGAATGTGAGTGATATCCTGGACACATCTGCACCATAGAAGTCTATAGATACCGGACACATCTGCCCCATAGTAGTCTATAGATACTGGACATGTCTACCCCATAGAAGTCTATAGATACCGTACAGGACACCTCTGACCCATAGAAGTCTATAGATACTGGACATGTCTACCCCATAGAAGTCTATAGATACCGTACAGGACACCTCTGACCCATAGAAGTCTATAGGTACTGGACATGTCTACCCCATAGAAGTCTATAGATACCGTACAGGACACGTCTGTCCTGTAGAAGTATATAGATACTGTACAGGACACCTCTGACCCATAGAAGTCTATATATACTGTTATGGACACGTCTCCTCCGTAGAAGTCTATAGATACCTTACAGGACACGTCTGACCCATGGAAGTCTATAGATACCGTACAGGACACGACTGCCCCATAGAAGTCTATGGATAACGTACAGGACACGTCTGCCCCATGGAAGTCTATAGATACCGTACAGGACACATCTGACCCGTAGAAGTCTATAGATACCGTACAGGACATGACTGCCCCATAGAAGTCTATGGATAACGTACAGGACACCTCTGCCCCATAGAAGTCTATAGATACCATACGTGTAAGCTGTAAACTGAGTTTCTGGTTCTGGCTTATATTCTAAAGGCCCCGTCACACTTAGCGACGCTGCAACGATCCCGACAACGATATGACCTGTCAGGGATCGTTGCTGCGTCGCTATGTGGTCGCTGGTGAGCTGTCAAACAGGCAGGCTCACCAGCGATCAGGGGAGCAGCAACATCGTGGAAAGAAAATTTCCACGATGTCCTGCTCCTGGTTACCAGCCTGCTGAAGCAGGAGCAGGCTGGTAACTATGGTAAACATCGGGTTACTAGGGGCACACGCGCTCCTAGTAACCCGTTGTTTATCATGGTTACCACTCTGCTACAGTGAGCTGGAGGTTACCGCTCACTTTAGCAGGCTCGTAACCATGATAAACAGCGGGTTACTAAGTGCGCGTGTGCCCCTAGTAACCCGATGTTTACCATAGTTACCAGCCTGATCGCTGCTCCCGCTGGTCACACACAGCAATGTGTGCTGACCAGCGGGAGGGCAGCGACCAAAAAATGGTCCAGGACACTTTGCAGCGATCAGCGACCTCACAGCAGGGGCCTGATCGCTGCAAAGTGTCACACATAGCGACATCGCTGGTGAGGTCGCTGTTGCGTCCCCAAAACCGTGACACAGCAGCGATCTCGCTAGCGATCTCGCTATGTGAGACGGGGGCTTAAGTCATGTGATCAGGCTCCTGAAAGGGTCACTATTGACTTTTAGGATTGCTACTTCCTGTAGGTGGCACTGGAGTTCTAGTCCTCTTCCTCTCTGAAGAGACAATTTGCATATTACCCAGAGGAGTATTGCGGCTTTAAAAGTCTCCTCACCTTGACATGCTTAACATGTTGCTCTCCGCAAGGAGAAATGTTACTCCTTAGATACTTGCCCAGATGTAGAATCTTGCATTTCCCTATGTTAAGGCCATGTGCCCACGTAGCGTTTTTACGGCCGCGAAAACGCTTGTAAAGCCGTCTGCCATGCAAAGCAATGTGAATTCGGATGTGCTGTGCACATGATGCGCTAATTATAGCGCCGAATTCGCATTGCTTTGCAAAACGCAGCATGACCATTTCTCCCGCGATTACGCTGCGAATTCGCTGCCATTAAGGAACATTGAAACGCAGCAAACCCGCAGGTATATGTGGATTTGCTCCATTTCACTTAAATTCAATGGCCGTGAATTTGTGGCGTAATCGCGGTGCGTATTGTACCCGGGATGAAGAGGAGACTACAACTCCTCTCATCCCAGCTACCACGCGGTGAAAAAAAGAAACAAAAAAGTTAAAAATAAAAAAAACCTGTATACTCACCTCTCCGGTCTCCTCCCGGCGGCGTCCTCTCTCCTCGGCGTCCCGCGGTGTACTGGCAGGACCTGCGGTGACGTTATTTGGTCAGCTGATGGTCACGCGACCACTGACGTTGGCGGTCAGGTGATGGTCACGTGACCATCAGCTGACTAAATGACGTCACCGCAGGTCCTGACAGAGACGCCGAGGAGAGAGGACGCGGCCAGGAGAAGACCGGAGAGGTGAATATACAGTTTTTTTTATTTTTAACTTTTTAATTCTTTTTTTTTTAACTATAGCTGCAGCATGTAAAGCATCTAAGTTGGTCACACAATATAAATCCATGCCGGTTGCATGGATTTATATTGTGTGACCAACTTGTCAAGCTTCTCTCTGGCAGAAAAAACGCTTGTAAATCTGCCAGAGAGAGGCAAAAACGCTCTGCATCAAATCTGCTACATGGGCACATAGCCTTAATCCCATTCTATTAGTCGCTGCCCACTGTTCAAGCTTATCTAGATCCTTCTGATTCCTTTCTCCGTCTTCTCTAGTGTTCGCTATCCCTCCTAGCTTTGCATAGTCTGCAAATGTGATTAGTTTACCTCCAGTTCCCTTATCTAGATCATTTATAAAAATGTTGAGCAACACTGGGCAAGGACAGAGCCTTGTGGTGCCCATTTGAAGCACCTTTCCAATTGGATGTGCAACCATTTATTACCCCTCTTTGGGTCTGATCACTGAGCCAGTTACGAATCCACCTAACCGTAACCTTGTCAATCCCATATGGTTGGTCATTTTTTCAATAAAGATAGTATGAGATACTTTATCAAATGCTTTGCTGAAATCGATAGATACCGCACAGGACACGTCTGCCCCATAGAAGTCTATAGATACCGCACAGGACAAGTCTGCCCCATAGAAGTCTATAACTCCATACAGGACACGTCTGCCTCATAGAAGTCTACAGATAAGGTACAGGACACGTCTGCCCCATAGAAGTCTATAGATACCGCACAGGACACGTCTGCCCCATAGAGGTCTATAGATACCGCACAGGACAAGTCTGCCCCATAGAAGTCTATAACTCCATACAGGACACGTCTGCTCAATAGAAGTCTACAGATACCATACAGGACACGTCTGCCCCATAGAAGTCTACAGATACCATACAGGACACGTCTGCCCCATAGAAGTCTACAGATACCGTACAGGACACGTCTGCCTAATAGAAGTCTACAGATACCGTACAGGACACGACTGCCCCATAGAAGTCTATAGATACCGTACAGGACACGACTGCCCCATAGAAGTCTATAGATACCGTACAGGACACGACTGCCCCATAGAAGTCTATAGATACCGTACAGGACACGTCTGCCCCATAGAAGTCTACAGATACCGTACAGGACACGTCTGCCTAATAGAAGTCTACAGATACCATACAGGACACGTCTGCCCCACAGAAGTCTACAGATACCGTACAGGACACGTCTGCCTAATAGAAGTCTACAGATACCATACAGGACACGACTGCCCCATAGAAGTCTATAGATACCGTACAGGACACGTCTGCCCCATAGAAGTCTACAGATACCGTACAGGACACGTCTGCCTAATAGAAGTCTACAGATACCATACAGGACACGTCTGCCCCATAGAAGTCTACAGATACCGTACAGGACACCTCTGCCTAATAGAAGTCTACAGATACCATACAGGACATGTCTGCCCCATAGAGGTCTATAGATACCGTACAGGACACGTCTGCCTAATAGAAGTCTACAGATACCATACTGGACATGTCTGCCCCATACAAGTCTATAGATACCGTACAGGACACGTCTGCCCCATAGAGGTCTATAGATACCATACAGGACACGTCTGCACCATACAAGTCTATAGATACCGTACAGGACACGTCTGCACCATACAAGTCTATAGATACCGTACAGGACACGTCTGCACCATACAAGTCTATAGATACCGTACAGGAATTTAATACTCAATTTCTTTTTTTACCATTAATTCCGATCATCCAAAACCATCACATTTGGCAGTGAGGACACAATGGAAAGGATAATTATATAATGGATGACTGCATTGATGACGAGTTTAATTACCAGCGAGGTATTATCACAATGACTGGCAGTGGACCAGAGCCGCCTACATACAGCGGTTCATATAGGAGGGTGGTGAGCTCTATGTAGTGTATAACTGTAATGGACCCATATCTGGTGGCTGCCATCACCGCCGAGAAACTGCACCTGTAATTGCCTTCTGTTTGTATCACAGGGCTGAATGGATTTGTGGAAGTTGAGTCGTTGTGTGGTTGGTCCAGGCTGCTCATGGTGGGGGGGTGTCCAGGGTACTCATGATGATGGAGGACCTGGCTGCTCATGGTGAGGAGGACCTGGCTGCTCATTGTGAGGAGGTCCAGGCTGCTCATGGTGAGGAGGTCCAGGCTGCTCATGGTGTGGAGGTCCAGGCTGCTCACAGTGGGAGAGTCCAGGCTGCTCATGACGCTGGAGGACCTGGCTGCTCATGGTGGGGAGGTGCAGGCTGCACATGGTAGGGAGGTCCAGACTGCTCATGGTGTGGAGGTCCAGGCTGCTCATGGTGGGGAGGTGCAGGCTGCTCATGGTGGGGAGGTGCAGGCTGCACATGGTAGGGAGGTCCAGGCTGCACATGGTAGGGAGGTCCAGACTGCTCATGGTGGAGGGTGTCCAGGCTGCTCACAGTGGGAGAGTCCAGGCTGCTCATGACGCTGGAGGACCTGGCTGCTCATGGTGGGGAAGTCCAGGCTGCTCATGGTAGGGAGGTCCAGACTGCTCATGGTGGGGGGTGTCCAGGCTGCTCATGGTGGGGGGTGTCCAGGCTGCTCACAATGGGAGAGTCCAGGCTGCTCATGACGATGGAGGACCTGGCTGCTCATGGTGGGAGGGTGTCCAGGCTGCTCACGGTGGGAGAGTCCAGGCTGCTCATGGTGGGGAAAGTCCAGGCTGTTCATGGTGGGGAGGTGCAGGCTGCACATGGTGGGGAGGTGCAGGCTGCTCATGGTGGGGAAGTCCAGGCTGCTCATGGTGGGGAGATCCAGGCTGCTCATGGTGGGGAGGTCCAGGCTGCTCATGGTGTGGAGGTCCAGGCTGCTCATGGTGTGGAGGTCCAGGCTGCTCATGGTGTGGAGGTCCAGGCTGCTCATGGTGTGGAGGTCCAGGCTGCTCATGGTGTGGAGGTCCAGGCTGCTCATGGTGGGGAGGTCCAGGCTGCACATGGTGGGGAGGTGCAGGCTGCACATGGTGGGGAAGTCCAGGCTGCTCATGGTGGGGAGATCCAGGCTGCTCATGGTGGGGAGGTTCAGGCTGCTCATGGTGTGGAGGTCCAGGCTGCACATGGTGGGGAGGTGCAGGCTGCTCATGGTGGGGAGGTGCAGGCTGCTCATGGTGGGGAGGTGCAGGCTGCTCATGGTGGGGAGGTGCAGGCTGCTCATGGTGGGGAGGTGCAGGCTGCTCATGGTGGGGAGGTGCAGGCTGCTCATGGTGGGGAGGTGCAGGCTGCTCATGGTGGGGAGGTGCAGGCTGCTCATGGTGGGGAGGTCCAGGCAGCTCATGGTGGGGAGGTGCAGGCTGCTCATGGTGGGGAGGTGCAGGCTGCATATGGTGGGGAGGTCCAGGCTGCTCATGACGATGGAGGACCTGGCTGCTCATGGTGGGGAGGTCCAGGCTGCACATGGTGTGGAGGTCCAGTCTGCACATGGTGTGGAGGTCCAGGCTGCTCATGGTGTGGAGGCCCAGGCTGCACATGGTGGGGAGGTGCAGGCTGCTCATGGTGGGGAGGTGCAGGCTGCTCATGGTGGGGAGGTGCAGGCTGCTCATGGTGGGAGAGGTCCAGGGTGCTCATGGGGATGGATATCCAGGCTGCTTGTGGTGGGGGTTCCAGGCTGCTCATGGGGATGGAGGTCCAGGCTGCTCATGGGGATGGAGGTCCAGGCTGCTCATGGGGATGGAGGTCCAGGCTGCTCATGGGGATGGAGGTCCAGGCTGCGCACTGTGGGGAGGACCAGGCTGCTCATGGGGATGGAGGTACAGGCTGCGCATGGTGGGGGGGGTCCAGATTGCTCATGGGGGGGGGGGTCCAGGTTTGTAGCACAGCCATCTCTGACTCATTACCTCTGTATCTGATAAATTCCTTCCCCGCGGCAGATCTGTCTGGTCACGTCACTCCGCTCCTCCGGCGCTTTCGTGGGAACTCTTCATATTTTGCATCTATAATCTTGGGCCCTAATAACTCGATGCGATCTGCTCTGAATCCTGCAGACCCTTCCTGGCCCCGGCTCCATGGCAGGTGAGCATGGGGGGACATGGAGGCATTTACCAGCATACAGGGGGACATGGAGGCAGGTACCTGCGTACAGGGGGACATGGAGGCAGGTACCTGCGTACAGGGGGACATGGAAGCAGGTACCAGCGTACAGGGGGACATGGAGGCAGGTACTAGCGTACAGGGGGACATGGAGGCAGGTACCAGCGTACTGGGGGACATGGAGGCACATGCCAGCGTACAGGGGGACATGGAGGCAGGTACCTGCGTACAGGGGGATATGGAGGCCGGTGAGCACGGGGGGACATGGAGGCAGGTACCAGCGTACAGGGGGACATGGAGGCAGGTACCTGCGTACTGGGGGACATGGAGGCCGGTACCAGTGTACAGGGGGACATGGAGGCAGGTACCAGCGTACAGGGGGACATGGAGGCAGGTACCAGCGTACTGGGGGACATGGAGGCAGGTACCAGTGTACAGGGGGACATGGAGGCAGGTACCAGCGTACAGGGGGACATGGAGGCAGGTACCAGCGTACTGGGGGACATGGAGCCAGGTGCCAGCGTACAGGGGGACATGGAGGCGGGTGCCAGCGTCCAGGGGGACATGGAGGCGGGTGCCAGCGTCCAGGGGGACATGGAGGCGGGTGCCAGCGTCCAGGGTGACATGGAGGCGGGTGCCAGCGTACAGGGGGACATGGAGGCGGGTGCCAGCGTACAGGGGGACATGGAGGCGGGTGCCAGCGTACAGGGGGACATGGAGGCAGGTACCAGCATACAGGGGGACATGGAGGCAGATACCAGCACACAGGGGGACATGGAGGCAGGTACCAGCGTACAGGGGGACATGGAGGCAGGTACCAGCGTACACGGGGACATGGAGGCAGGTACCAGCGTACAGGGGGACATGGAGGCAGGTACCAGCGTACACGGGGACATGGAGGCAGGTACCAGCGTACACGGGGACATGGAGGCAGGTACCAGCGTACTGGGGGACATGGAGGCAGGTACCAGCGTACAGGGGGACATGGAGGCAGGTACCAGCGTACAGGGGGACATGGAGGCAGGTACCAGCGTACAGGGGGACATGGAGGCGGGTACCAGCGTACACGGGGACATGGAGGCAGGTGGGCGTGGGGGCCACTGTAGTAATTGAGGTGATTGGACCTCGGTACGTCATGGAGCGTGATGTCGTTACCGGCTCATGTGTAGAGGTGCTGTCAGTACCGGATCATGTGTAGAGGTGCTGTCGGTACCGGTTCATGTGTAGAGGTGCTGTCGGTACCGGCTCATGTGTAGAGGTGCTGTCGGTACCGGCTCATGTGTAGAGGTGATGTCTGTACCGGCTCATGTGTAGAGGTGATCTGGTTACCGGCTCATGTGTAGAGGTGATGTCAGTACCGGCTCATGTGTAGAGGTGATGTCAGTACCGGCTCATGTGTAGAGGTGATGTCAGTACCGGCTCATGTGTAGAGGTGCTGTCAGTACCGGCTCATGTGTAGAGGTGCTGTCAGTACCGGCTCATGTGTAGAGGTGCTGTCAGTACCGGCTCATGTGTAGAGGTGCTGTCAGTACCGGCTCATGTGTAGAGGTGATCTGTTACCGGCTCATGTGTAGAGGTGCTGTCGGTACCGGCTCATGTGTAGAGGTGCTGTCAGTACCGGCTCATGTGTAGAGGTGATGTCTGTACCGGCTCATGTGTAGAGGTGCTGTCGTTACCGGCTCATGTGTAGAGGTGCTGTCAGTACCTGCTCATGTGTAGAGGTGCTGTCGTTACCGGCTCATGTGTAGAGGTGCTGTCAGTACCGGCTCATGTGTAGAGGTGCTGTCAGTACCGGCTCATGTGTAGAGGTGCTGTCAGTACCGGCTCATGTGTAGAGGTGCTGTCAGTACCGGCTCATGTGTAGAGGTGCTGTCAGTACCGGCTCATGTGTAGAGGTGCTGTCAGTACCGGCTCATGTGTAGAGGTGCTGTCAGTACCGGCTCATGTGTAGAGGTGATCTGTTACCGGCTCATGTGTAGAGGTGATCTGTTACCGGCTCATGTGTAGAGGTGATCTGTTACCGGCTCATGTGTAGAGGTGATCTGTTACCGGCTCATGTGTAGAGGTGCTGTCGGTACCGGCTCATGTGTAGAGGTGCTGTCGGTACCGGCTCATGTGTAGAGGTGCTGTCAGTACCGGCTCATGTGTAGAGGTGATCTGTTACCGGCTCATGTGTAGAGGTGCTGTCAGTACCGGCTCATGTGTAGAGGTGCTGTCAGTACCGGCTCATGTGTAGAGGTGATCTGTTACCGGCTCATGTGTAGAGGTGCTGTCAGTACCGGCTCATGTGTAGAGGTGCTGTCAGTACCGGCTCATGTGTAGAAGTGCTGTCAGTACCGGCTCATGTGTAGAGGTGATCTGTTACCGGCTCATGTGTAGAGGTGCTGTCGGTACCGGCTCATGTGTAGAGGTGATCTGTTACCGGCTCATGTGTAGAGGTGCTGTCAGTACCGGCTCATGTGTAGAGGTGCTGTCAGTACCGGCTCATGTGTAGAGGTGCTGTCAGTACCGGCTCATGTGTAGAGGTGCTGTCAGTACCTGCTCATGTGTAGAGGTGCTGTCAGTACCGGCTCATGTGTAGAGGTGATCTGTTACCGGCTCATGTGTAGAGGTGATCTGGTTACCGGCTCATGTCGCGGCTTGTGTCCTTTGTTCCAGGCTGGTAATTACCGGGTTTAATGCTGGGCTTCAGTGCTTGATCCTGCGTCAGTGCTTGTCTGTGGAGCTTACACTCTACACAGCGGTGTCGGGCTGGGAGTGTGTGACACATGGAAGCAGCTGCTGTGTATTATTTACCCCTCGCCATCCTGTAGTCTAGGAATATACGTGTATATATATATCCTCCTGTCACTTTAACTATTTGTGGGTACTTGTCAGTAAAGGGCAGGTGTTGAGGGCTGCTGGCAGCTGCAGACGGTCAGTGCCCGGCGGAGGGTATCGTTTCTTTGCCATCCTAGGTGGTAGTGATGAGCGTGGTATGCCATTCATACTGTCCTACCACCTCTGCCCGCGGTGCCATAACGTGTTCTGCTGGGACGTGTGGCCGGCCGGCCGGCATCCCTGGCGGTGTATGGGCACGGTGCACTCTGGGAGGGCCGGGACTGGAATCCTGCCCCCTCCCTCAGTAAGTGCCTGCAGGCCTGGAGAGAGGAGGGCGTGTGACGGCGCGGTTCACTCTCACACACTCTCTTCTGTGCATGCTGAGGCGCAGTCTCTCTGGACTCTCAGCTGTCTCTCTGCCCTGTCCAGTTTCTCTCTCGCAGCCGGAGGTGGAGTCGCTAACACTCTCCAGAAGCTGAGGAGGGAGGGAGGATAGCTAGGAGAAAACTTTCAGCCGCTGCCTGGCTGCCCATTCTGAGGATCTGCAGAGAGGAGACTCTTCTCCTGGTGGAGACCTTCATCCAGGAAGATCAGCTATAGAAGATCAGCTATAGCAGCTCGCTGTCGCCCGCAGCTGCAGGAACTAACTGCTTTTTATTTATTTTTATATATTTTTTTTATATACATTTTTCATATTTTTGTTGCGAAGACTGCACCTTTCCCTTCTGCACTTACATTAAGGCCAAATAACCAAGATGGTGGCTGGGATGCTGATGCCACGTGACCGTCTGCGAGCGATTTATGAACTTCTTTTTCGCGATGGAGTCATGGTGGCCATGAATGACGAGAGGCCGCAAAGTCACCATGCCGAGGTTCCGGGTGTTACAAACCTGCAGGTCACCAAGGCTATGGGCTCGCTGAAATCTCGCGGGTACGTCAGGGAAACATTCACATGGAAGCATTGCTACTGGTACCTGACCAATGAGGGCATTGTGTACCTGCGCCAATACCTCAATCTTCCTCCTGAAATCGTGCCTTCACCTTTGCAAAGAGTAAGACGTCCGGTTGCTACCCAAGGATTACCTCGGAGGACACCTGCCGCTCATGTTCAAGCTGTCAGTGGCCCAACATCGTATGTTCCGAAACTCCAGGTCGATGCTGAGAGGCAAGAATATCGCAGAAGAGAGGAGACGGTGCCCCAGAGAGGTCAGAACGCTGTGCATGGCTCCAGCAAGTCCCACGTGCTCCAGAACAGCTGTCAAGAAGGTGGGTGGCAGAGATGGGCCGAACAAGATGACCAGGCCAGGGGAACAAGTCATACTAGTGTGATTAGCTCAGAGGAGAAATGGGGGACCAAGCCAACTCAGAGGAGGGAAGAGGTTAGGAAAAGACAATTAGGAGAGCAGGAGAGTGTAGGGTCTGAGCAGAGGGGGCACTTAGAAGCATCTGCCTCTGCTAGCTGGGCAGATGAGATGATGTTCAGGAGGACACAAGGGCTTAGAAGAGAAGAAACCTCCAGAAGACACACAGTGACAGAAAATGCAGAGTTAATGACAGCTCCAGGTTTAGTCACCTCCTCCTACAAGAGGCCTGAGCTGAAAAGGGAGGAGAAGGTAATGAAGGAGGAAAAAATAGAGTCCAACCACATTGTCAGCAGATCAGCCCTTATGTCTGAGCCCCAAAATGCTGCTAAAAGGTCTAGCACTAAAGTAGTCCAAAAATCTGAGGCGTCCAGCACCATCACAACAGATAAATCTGTTCATGTGGTCTCTTCTGTGGTATCCACTCATAAAACACTAGAGGTCCACGTCCACGAGAAGGGGGGAAAGCCAGGGGTTAGTGAGAAGCCCCCAATGCAGGAGCGCGTATCAGACCAGGAGTCCAAACAGAAGAAGAACGAGGGGCAATTAATAAAACAAGCCAAAGAAAGGGGGAAAGAGGCAGCTGAGCTAGTGAAGGCTGTTTCAGCCTCCGACAAGACAAGATTAGGAGCCACACAGAAGATTAAACAGCAGGCAAACATTTCAGCTGCTAAATCTGAGGAAGATCAAGGAGTGAGTCAAACCCATGTGCTCTCAGTCTCCAAACCTGCAGCACAGCAGGAAAGTGAGATGCTGCAAAAGCGGGAGGAACAAATTGTCACTGCTGGTCCAATGACTGCAACGATAGAGCCTCCAAAAACAGAGACCAAGGTAGAAGAGAAAAGGGGCCAAAAGAGGAAAGGACAGGAAAAGGCAGAGAAAGAGGGGGCTGCTGACCAGAATGACCCAAATTCTGAATCCAAAAAGACCCACAACCCAAATAATAGTGTGAGCAAAGGGGTAAAAAGTGAACCAAAGAAAGGGGCAGCAGTAGAAGTCACGACTGAGGTCGCCCCAAAGTGCGACCCTAAAAAGCTAGTGAAATCTAAGGGAGGACAAATTAGAGAGAATGCAGCAGGACTAGGTGGGCTTCCTCAGAGGTCCTCAGAACTAGTGGAGGAGAGCAAATCACAGGGACAGAATGTAAAGGATGCGTGCTCCACGAGCGTCACCAGTACCACTGTCCAGGCAGAACAGGAGGTCAGTGCGGAGAAGGGGTCCAAGGGAAAAAATAAGAAAGCCCAAAAAGACACACTAGAGTCAGGTGCCCAGGACATCTCTGCCAACCACCCACCAAAGAAAGAGATGAAAAAGGTGATGCTTTCCAAGGAAGTTCAGACGGAAAGTAAGCGACAGTCTAACAGTCAAGCTTCTGTTCTGAAAGCCACCAGGCATGTACATGTGGAGGAAATACAGGACAGGAGGTCCAAAATACAAGAGCCCTCCATGCATAATGGCACGAATTTGGCCAGTCAAGAAGATCATTCATCTCCTGATCCACCAGTGGCCAAGAAACCGGAGGAGGATAAGGTCCTAAAATCAGAAACTGTACAAACACACTCTTGTGCATTAGCTTCTGGAACTATTGGGCAAAAAGTTCTTCATCGGGAGTCCAGGGACCTAGAAATGGACTCCAAAGCTGGAATCACAGCAAGTAAGCAGATAAGCGCTACTTATAGGAGCAAAACCAAAGCTCACCAAGCTTCTGATCAAGATATGCAACCTGTGATTGCTCTAGAATCTCATGTGAAGGCCATTTCTACTGAGACCAAGAAGTCTGCAAAATCCATAGTGGAGAAATCACAGGCTACAGAGGAAACGGTAACTATAGCCCAGAAAGCTCCAGAATCAAAGGAGGAAGCCAAAACTGTAAAGGAAACGGTGACTATTGCCCAGAAAGCTCCAGAATCAAAGGAGGAAACCAAAACTATAAAGGAAACGGTAACTATAGCCCAGAAAGCTCCAGAATCAAAGGAAGCCAAAACTATAAAGGAAACGGTAACTATAGCCCAGAAAGCTCCAGAATCAAAGGAGGAAACCAAAACTATAAAGGAAACGGTGACTATTACCCAGAAAGCTCCAGAATCAAAGGAGGAAGCCAAAACTATAAAGGAAACGGTGACTATAGCCCAGAAAGCTCCAGAATCAAAGGAGGAAGCCAAAACTATAAAGGAAACGGTGACTATTACCCAGAAAGCTCCAGAATCAAAGGAGGAAACCAAAACTATAAAGGAAACGGTAACTATTACCCAGAAAGCTCCAGAATCAAAGGAGGAAACCAAACCTATAAAGGAAACGGTAACTATAGCCCAGAAAGCTCCAGAATCAAAGGAGGAAGCCAAAACTGTAAAGGAAATGGTAACTATAGCCCAGAAAGCTCCAGAATCAAAGGAGGAAGCCAAAACTGTAAAGGAAACGGTGACTATAGCCCAGAAAGCTCCAGAATCAAAGGAGGAAGCCAAAACTGTAAAGGAAACGGTGACTATAGCCCAGAAAGCTCCAGAATCAAAGGAGGAAACCAAACCTATAAAGGAAACGGTAACTATAGCCCAGAAAGCTCCAGAATCAAAGGAGGAAGCCAAAACTGTAAAGGAAACGGTGACTATAGCCCAGAAAGCTCCAGAATCAAAGGAAGCCAAAACTATAAAGGAAACGGTAACTATAGCCCAGAAAGCTCCAGAATCAAAGGAGGAAGCCAAAACTGTAAAGGAAACGGTGACTATAGCCCAGAAAGCTCCAGAATCAAAGGAGGAAGCCAAAACTGTAAAGGAAACGGTGACTATAGCCCAGAAAGCTCCAGAATCAAAGGAGCAAACCACAACTATAAAGGAAACGGTAACTATTACCCAGAAAGCTCCAGAATCAAAGGAGGAAACCAAAACTATAAAGGAAACGGTAACTATTACCCAGAAAGCTCCAGAATCAAAGGAGGAAGCCAAAACTGTAAAGGAAACGGTAACTATAGCCCAGAAAGCTCCAGAATCAAAGGAGGAAGCCAAAACTGTAAAGGAAACGGTGACTATTGCCCAGAAAGCTCCAGAATCAAAGGAGGAAGCCAAAACTGTAAAGGAAACGGTGACTATTACCCAGAAAGCTCCAGAATCAAAGGAGGAAGCCAAAACTATAAAGGAAACGGTAACTATAGCCCAGAAAGCTCCAGAATCAAAGGAGGAAACCAAAACTGTAAAGGAAACGGTGACTATTGCCCAGAAAGCTCCAGAATCAAAGGAAGCCAAAACTATAAAGGAAACGGTAACCATAGCCCAGAAAGCTCCAGAATCAAAGGAGGAAACCAAAACTGTAAAGGAAACGGTAACTATTACCCAGAAAGCTCCAGAATCAAAGGAGGAAGCCAAAACTATAAAGGAAACGGTAACTATTACCCAGAAAGCTCCAGAATCAAAGGAAGCCAAAACTATAAAGGAAACGGTGACTATAGCCCAGAAAGCTCCAGAATCAAAGGAGGAAACGGTAACTATTACCCAGAAAGCTCCAGAATCAAAGGAGGAAGCCCAAACTGTAAAGGAAACGGTGACTATTGCCCAGAAAGCTCCAGAATCAAAGGAGGAAGCCAAAACTGTAAAGGAAACGGTGACTATTACCCAGAAAGCTCCAGAATCAAAGGAGGAAGCCAAAACTATAAAGGAAACGGTGACTATAGCCCAGAAAGCTCCAGAATCAAAGGAGGAAACCAAAACTATAAAGGAAACGGTGACTATTGCCCAGAAAGCTCCAGAATCAAAGGAAGCCAAAACTATAAAGGAAACGGTAACCATAGCCCAGAAAGCTCCAGAATCAAAGGAGGAAACCAAAACTGTAAAGGAAACGGTAACTATTACCCAGAAAGCTCCAGAATCAAAGGAGGAAGCCAAAACTATAAAGGAAACGGTGACTATTACCCAGAAAGCTCCAGAATCAAAGGAGGAAGCCAAACCTATAAAAGAAACGGTAACTATTACCCAGAAAGCTCCAGAATCAAAGGAGGAAACCAAAATTATACAGGAAACGGTAACTATTACCCAGAAAGCTCCAGAATCAAAGGAGGAAGCCAAAACTATAAAGGAACCGATGACTATTGCCCAGAAAGCTCCAGAATCAAAGGAGGAAACCAAAACTATAAAGGAAACGGTAACTATTACCCAGAAAGCTCCAGAATCAAAGGAGGAAGCCAAAACTATAAAGGAAAAGGTGACTATTACCCAGAAAGCTCCAGAATCAAAGAAGGAAGCCAAAACTATAAAGGGAACGGTGACTATTGCCCAGAAAGCTCCAGAATCAAAGGAGGAAACGGTAACTATTACCCAGAAAGCTCCAGAATCAAAGGAGGAAACGGTGACTATTACCCAGAAAGCTCCAGAATCAAAGGAGGAAATGGTAACTATTACCCAGAAAGCTCCAGAATCAAAGGAGGAAACGGTGACTATTACCCAGAAAGCTCCAGAATCAAAGGAGGAAGCCAAAACTATAAAGGAAACGGTGACTATTACCCAGAAAGCTCCAGAATCAAAGGAGGAAACCAAAACTATAAAGGAAACGGTGACTATTACCCAGAAAGCTCCAGAATCAAAGGAGGAAACCAAAACTGTAAAGGAAACGGTAACTATTGCCCAGAAAGCTCCAGAATCAAAGGAGGAAACCAAAACAATAAAAGAAATGGTAACTATAGCCCAGAAAGCTCCAGAATCAAAGGAGGAAGCCAAAACTATAAAGGAAACGGTGACTATTACCCAGAAAGCTCCAGAATCAAAGGAGGAAGCCAAAACTATAAAGGAAACGGTAACTATTACCCAGAAAGCTCCAGAATCAAAGGAGGAAGCCAAAACTATAAAGGAAACGGTGACTATTGCCCAGAAAGCTCCAGAATCAAAGGAGGAGAAACTACAAACTGTAACTGCCACCACTACTGAAAAACATTCGCAATCCAAGGAAGAAGTCAAGACTGCTAAGGAAACTGTCAGCATTTTCCAGAAACCTCCAGAACTGAAGGAGGATGTCAAGACTGTAAGAGAAACTGTCAGCATTACGCAGAAACCCCACAAATCCAAGATGGAGATACTCCAAACTGAAAAGAAAATCATTCCCGTTGCTGAAAGACTTTCACAATCTGAGAAGGAAGAAAAGACTGTAAAGGAAACGGTCAGCGTTGCTGAGAGACTTTCAGGATCCAAGGTAGAAGAACTGCATATTGTAGAAGAAACTGTAATCATTACCCAGACACACTCACAATCCAAGGAAGATGTAAAGATTGTAAACAAAACCGCCAATGTTGCCCAGAAGCCCTCACAATCCAAGGTGGAGGAGCTCCAGACAGTAAAGGAAATGGTCAGCATTACCCAGAAGCCCCCACAAGCCAAGGTGGAGGAACTCAAGGCAGTAAAGGAAGCAGTTAGCATTACACAAAAACACAAAGAATCCAAGGAAGAAGTCAAGACTGTAAAGGAAACTGTCAGCATTATTCAGGGTTCTGTAGGCTCCAATATGGAGAAACTCCAGACTGTATCACAAACTGCCTCCCTTACCCAAATATCTTTAGAATCCAAATTGGAAGAAGTCTGTTATGCAACTTTTACCCCCAAACCTCCAGACAGCATGATACTGGACCTCCAGACTGTGTCAGAAACTGTCAGTATTGCCCAGAAAGCAGCCGTGCACATGGTGCAGGAACAGGAAGCCGAATCTGAGCCTCCAGAATCAGAAGAATCCTCTCCTGAAGAAGGTAGGCCCAGAATCCACACATGTATGATACCCACGGCGTTCTCTGGTGCTGTCATTACCTGTTGTTGGTGCGTCCTCTACATTACCTGCTGAGGATGGATGTGGTCCCTGAGCAATCAGAAGCCCCCGGGCTACACGCAGTCCTTAGCCTATAAGCAGGCCCCTCGCTATAAGCTGGCCCTGGGCTGGATGCAGTCCTTGGCCTATAAGCAGGCCCCTCGCTATAAGCTGGCCCTGGGCTAGACGCAGTCCTTGGCCTATAAGCAGGCACCTCGCTATAAGCTGGCCCTGGGCTGGATGCAGTCCTTGGCCTATAAGCAGGTCCCTCGCTATAAGCTGGCCCTGGGCTGGATGCAGTCCTTGGCCTATAAGCAGGCCCCTCGCTGTAAGCTGGCCCTGGGCTGGACGCAGTCCTTGGCCTATAAGCAGGCCCCTTGCTATAAGCTGGCTCTGGGCTAGACACGGTCCCTGGCCTATAAGCTGGCTCTGGGCTGGACACTGTCCCTGGCCTATAAGCTGGCTCTGGGCTGAACACGGTCCTTGGCCTATAAGCTGGCTCTGGGCTGGACACGGTCCCTGGCCTATAAGCTGGCTCTGGGCTGAACACGGTCCCTGGCTTATAAGCTGGCCCTGGGCTGAACGTGGCCCTTGGCCTATAAGCTGGCTCTGGGCTGAACACGGTCCCTGGCTTATAAGCTGGCCCTGGGCTGAACGTGGCCCTTGGCCTATAAGCTGGCTCTGGGCTGGACACGGTCCCTGGCCTATAAGCTGTCTCTGGGCTGAACACGGTCCTTGGCCTATAAGCTGGCTCTGGGCTGGACACGGTCCCTGGTCTACAAGCTGGCCCTGGACTGGATATAGTCCCTGTTTGAGGGGCAGGCTCTCTTCTGGAGTATCACATGTATGATCGCCTATCACAGCTGATGTAGTGGGTATAGATATTGGTTCCCAGTCTTGGGGTGCTGGGAGCGAGCACCTGACCTCTACATTTTCACCCTATTACTGTAGGGATGTCATGTGACCCTTCCTTGCTTTGCTGTATTGCTGGGAAAGCTGAGTGATTGGGGGCACTGTAATGAGTGTTACAGATCCTCACCAGTTTGGAGGTCTGTTCACACGCTGCAGTGTGGATGTCCTGGTGTCTGCCGTCCTGTTGGGTTGCACACTGAGGCCCTCATGCTTTTACATAGCGGAGTATGCAGCAGAGGATCTGGAGGAGATCCAAACATTACTCGCCTCTGAAGTATGAGGCTGCGCTACCCATCGTGGAGGCCGTGACAGGATGATGAATGAAGTCATCAGAACGATGTCAGAGGAGCTGAAGCAGGGGCAACATGTAAGAAGAGAGGGACATCTCCTGGAGGGTGGTCCATGAAGTAACTGTGCAGTCTCTTGAGGGGGCCGCCACGTAAATTACCACATGTGCCAGAGCGACCTCCTGTAACCCCCCCCCTTATTACACCTCACCTGCCTCTACCACCTGTGCTGGGGCAACCTCCTGTAACCCCCCTTTACACCTCACCTGCCTCTACCACCTGTGCTGGGGCGACCTCCTGTATCCCCCCATTACACCTCACCTGCCTGTACCACCTGTGCTGGGGCGACCTCCTGTATCCCCCCATTACACCTCACCTGCCTCTACCACCTGTGCTGGGGCGACCTCCTGTATCCCCCCATTACACCTCACCTGCCTGTACCACCTGTGCCAGGGCGACCTCCTGTATCCCCCCCATTACACCTCACCTGCCTCTACCACCTGTGCCAGGGCGACCTCCTGTATCCCCCCATTACACCTCACCTGCCTCTACCACCTGTGCCGGGGCGACCTCCTGTATCCCCCCATTACACCTCACCTGCCTCTACCACCTGTGCTGGGGCGACCTCCTGTATCCCCCCATTACACCTCAACTGCCTCTACCACCTGTGCTGGGGCAACCTCCTGTAACCCCCCATTACACCTCACCTGCCTCTACCACCTGTGCTGGGGCGAACTCCTGTATCCCCCCATTACACCTCACCTGCCTCTACCACCTGTGCCGGGGCGACCTCCTGTATCCCCCCCATTACACCTCACCTGCCTCTACCACCTGTGCTGGGGCGACCTCCTGTATCCCCCCATTACACCTCACCTGCCTGTACCACCTGTGCCGGGGCGACCTCCTGTATCCTCCTCATTACACCTCATCTGCTTGTACCACCTTATGTCGGGGCGACCTCCTGTATCCCCCCATTAAACCTCACCTACCTGTACCGCCTGTACCACCTGTGCCGGGGCGACCTCCTGTATCCTCCTCATTACACCTCATCTGCTTGTACCACCTGTGCCGGGGCGACCTCCTGTATGCCCCCATTAAACCTCACCTACCTGTACCGCCTGTACCACCTGTGCCGGGGCGACCTCCTGTATCCCCCTATTACAAATCACCTGCCTGTACCACCTGTGCTGGGGCGACCTCCTGTATCCCCCTCATTACACCTCACCTGCCTCTACCACCTGTGCTGCGGCAACCTCCTGTATCCCCTCATTACACCTCACCTGCCTGTACCACCTGTGCTGAGGCGACCTCCCGTATCCCCCCATTACACCTCACCTTCCTGTACCACCTGTGCCGGGGCGACCTCCTGTATCCCCCCATTACACCTCAACTGCCTGTACCACCTGGGCCGGGGCGACCTCCTGTATCCCCCCATTACACCTCACCTGCCTCTACCACCTGTGCCGGGGCGACCTCCTGTATCCCCCCATTACACCTCACCTGCCTCTACCACCTGTGCCGGGGCAACCTCCTGTATCCCCCCCATTACACCTCACCTTCCTCTACCACCTGTGCCAGGGCGACCTCCTGTATCCCCCCATTACACCTCACCTGCCTCTACCACCTGTGCAGGGGCGACCTCCTGTATCCCCCCATTACACCTCACCTGCCTCTACCACCTGTGCTGGGGCAACCTCCTGTATTCCCCCATTACACCTCAACTGCCTCTACCACCTGTGCTGGGGCGACCTCCTGTATCCCCCTCATTACACCTCACCTGCCTGTACCACCTGTGCTGGGGCGAACTCCTGTATCCCCCCATTACACCTCACCTGCCTCTACCACCTGTGCCGGGGCGACCTCCTGTATCCCCCCCATTACACCTCACCTGCCTCTACCACCTGTGCTGGGGCGACCTCCTGTATCCCCCCATTACACCTCACCTGCCTGTACCACCTGTGCCGGGGCGACCTCCTGTATCCTCCTCATTACACCTCATCTGCTTGTACCACCTGTGCCGGGGCGACCTCCTGTATCCCCCCATTAAACCTCACCTACCTGTACCACCTGTGCTGGGGCGACCTCCTGTATTCCCCTCATTACACCTCATCTGCTTGTACCACCTGTGCCGGGGCGACCTCCTGTATCCCCCCATTACACCTCACCTGCCTGTACCGCCTGTACCACTTGTGCCAGGGTGACCTCCTGTATCCCCCCCATTACACCTCACCTGCCTGTACCACCTGTGCCGGGGCGACCTCCTGTATCCCCCTATTACAAATCACCTGCCTGTACCACCTGTGCTGGGGCGACCTCCTGTATCCCCCTCATTACACCTCACCTGCCTCTACCACCTGTGCTGGGGCGACCTCCTGTATCCCCCCATTACACCTCACCTGCCTGTACCACCTGTGCCAGGGCGACCTCCTGTATCCCCTCATTACACCTCACCTGCCTGTACCACCTGTGCTGAGGCGACCTCCCGTATCCCCCCATTACACCTCACCTTCCTGTACCACCTGTGCCGGGGCGACCTCCTGTATCCCCCCATTACACCTCAACTGCCTGTACCACCTGGGCCGGGGCGACCTCCTGTATCCCCCCATTACACCTCACCTGCCTCTACCACCTGTGCCGGGGCGACCTCCTGTATCCCCCCATTACACCTCACCTGCCTCTACCACCTGTGCCGGGGCAACCTCCTGTATCCCCCCCATTACACCTCACCTGCCTCTACCACCTGTGCCGGGGCGACCTCCTGTATCCCCCCATTACACCTCACCTGCCTCTACCACCTGTGCAGGGGCGACCTCCTGTATCCCCCCATTACACCTCACCTGCCTCTACCACCTGTGCTGGGGCGACCTCCTGTATCCCCCTATTACACCTCACCTGCCTGTACCACCTGTGCTGGGGCGACCTCCTGTATACCCCTCATTACACCTCACCTGCCTCTACCACCTGTGCCGGGGTGACCTCCTGTATCCCCCCATTACACCCCACCTGCCTGTACCACCTGTGCTGGGGTGACCTCCTGTATCCCCCTATTACACCTCACCTGCCTCTACCACCTGTGCTGGGGCGACCTCCCGTATCCCCCCATTACACCTCACCTGCCTGTACCACCTGTGCTGGGGCGACCTCCTGTATCCCCCCATTACACCTCACCTGCCTCTACCACCTGTGCCGGGGCGACCTCCTGTATCCCCCCCATTACATCTCACCTGCCTCTACCACCTGTGCCGGGGCGACCTCCTGTATCCCCCCATTACACCTCACCTGCCTCTACCACCTGTGCTGGGGCGACCTCCTGTATCCCCCCATTACACCTCACCTGCCTCTACCACCTGTGCTGGGGCGACCTCCTGTATCCCCCTCATTACACCTCACCTGCCTCTACCACCTTTGCTGGGGCGACCTCCTGCATCCCCCCATTACACCTCACCTGCCTCTACCACCTGTGCTGGGGCGACCTCCTGTATCCCCCCCATTACACCTCACCTGCCTCTACCACCTGTGCCGGGGCGACCTCCTGTATCCCCCTCATTACACCTCACCTGCCTCTACCACCTGTGCTGGGGCGACCTCCTGTATCCCCCCATTACACCTCACCTGCCTCTACCACCTGTGCCGGGGTGACGTCCTGTATCCCCCCATTACACCCCACCTGCCTGTACCACCTGTGCTGGGGCGACCTCCTGTTTCCCCCAATTACACCTCACCTGCCTCTACCACCTGTGCTGGGGCGACCTCCCATATCCCCCCATTACACCTCACCTGCCTGTACCACCTGTGCCTTGGCGACCTCCTGTATCCCCCCATAACACCTCACCTGCCTCTACCACCTGTGCTGGGGCGACCTCCCGTATCCCCCCATTACACCTCACCTGCCTCTACCACCTGTGCTGGGGCGACCTCCCGTATCCCCCCATTACACCTCACCTGCCTCTACCACCTGTGCCGGGGCGACCTCCCGTATCCCCCCATTACACCTCACTTGCCTCTACCACCTGGGCCGGGGTGACCTCCCGTATCCCCCCATTACACCTCACCTGCCTCTACCACCTGTGCTGGGGCGACCTCCTGTATCCCCCCATTACACCTCAACATGTAAGAAGAGAGGGACATCTCCTGGAGGGTGGTCCATGAAGTAACTGTGCAGTCTCTTGAGGGGGGCCGCCACGTAAATTACCACATGTGCCAGAGCGACCTCCTGTAACCCCCCCCCACCCCTTATTACACCTCACCTGCCTCTACCACCTGTGCTGGGGCGACCTCCTGTAACCCCCCTTTACACCTCACCTGCCTCTACCACCTGTGCTGGGGCGACCTCCTGTATCCCCCCATTACACCTCACCTGCCTGTACCACCTGTGCTGGGGCGACCTCCTGTATCCCCCCATTACACCTCACCTGCCTGTACCACCTGTGCTGGGGCGACCTCCTGTATCCCCCTCATTACACCTCACCTGCCTCTACCACCTGTGCTGGGGCGACCTCCTGTATCCCCCCCATTACACCTCACCTGCCTGTACCACCTGTGCTGGGGCGACCTCCTGTATCCCCCTCATTACACCTCACCTGCCTGTACCACCTGTGCTGGGGCGACCTCCCGTATCCCCCCATTACACCTCACCTTCCTGTACCACCTGTGCCGGGGCGACCTCCTGTATCCCCCCATTACACCTCACCTGCCTGTACCACCTGTGCTGAGGCGACCTCCCGTATCCCCCCATTACACCTCACCTGCCTCTACCACCTGTGCCGGGGCGACCTCCTGTATCCCCCCCCATTACACCTCACCTTCCTGTACCACCTGTGCCGGGGCGACCTCCTGTATCCCCCCATTACACCTCAACCGCCTGTACCACCTGGGCCGGGGCGACCTCCTGTATCCCCCCATTACACCTCACCTGCCTCTACCACCTGTGCCGGGGCAACCTCCTGTATCCCCCCCATTACACCTCACCTTCCTCTACCAACTGTGCCGGGGCGACCTCCTGTATCCCCCCATTACACCTCACCTGCCTCTACCACCTGTGCCGGGGCAACCTCCTGTATCCCCCCCATTACACCTCACCTTCCTCTACCACCTGTGCCGGGGCGACCTCCTGTATCCCCCCATTAAACCTCACCTGCCTCTACCACCTGTGCTGGGGCGACCTCCTGTATCCCCCCATTACACCTCAACTGCCTGTACCACCTGTGCTGGGGCGACCTCCTGTATCCCCCCATTACACCTCAACTGCCTCTACCACCTGTGCTGGGGCGACCTCCTGTATCCCCCCATTACACCTCAACTGCCTGTACCACCTGTGCTGGTGCGACCTCCTGTATCCCCCCCCATTACACCTCACCTGCCTGTACCACCTGTGCTGGGGCGACCTCCTGTATCCCCCCATTACACCTCACCTGCCTGTACCACCTGTGCTGGGGTGACCTCCTGTATCCCCCCCATTACACCTCACCTGCCTCTACCACCTGTGCCGGGGTGACCTCCTGTATCCCCCCATTACACCCCACCTGCCTGTACCACCTGTGCTGGGGTGACCTCCTGTATCCCCCCATTACACCTCACCTGCCTCTACCACCTGTGCTGGGGCGACCTCCCGTATCCCCCCATTACACCTCACCTGCCTGTACCACCTGTGCTGGGGCGACCTCCTGTATCCCCCCATTACACCTCACCTGCCTCTACCACCTGTGCCGGGGCGACCTCCTGTATCCCCCCCATTACACCTCACCTGCCTCTACCACCTGTGCCGGGGCGACCTCCTGTATCCCCCTCATTACACCTCACCTGCCTCTACCACCTGTGCCGGGGCGACCTCCTGTATCCCCCTCATTACACCTCACCTGCCTCTACCACCTGTGCTGGGGCGACCTCCTGTATCCCCCCATTACACCTCACCTGCCTCTACCACCTGTGCTGGGGCGACCTCCTGTATCCCCCCATTACACCTCACCTGCCTCTACCACCTGTGCCGGGGTGACGTCCTGTATCCCCCCATTACACCTCACCTGCCTCTACCACCTGTGCTGGGGCGACCTCCTGTTTCCCCCAATTACACCTCACCTGCCTGTACCACCTGTGCTGGGGCGACCTCCTCTATCCCCCACATTACACCTCACCTGCCTCTACCACCTGTGCCGGGGCGACCTCCTGTATCCCCCCCATTACACCTCACCTTCCTCTACCACCTGTGCCGGGGCGACCTCCTGTATCCCCCCATTACACCTCACCTGCCTCTACCACCTGTGCTGGGGCGACCTCCCATATCCCCCCATTACACCTCACCTGCCTGTACCACCTGTGCCGGGGCGACCTCCTGTATCCCCCCATTACACCTCACCTGCCTCTACCATCTGTGCTGGGGCGACCTCCCGTATCCCCCCATTACACCTCACCTGCCTCTACCACCTGTGCTGGGGCGACCTCCCGTATCCCCACATTACACCTCACCTGCCTCTACCACCTAAGCTGGGGCGACCTCCCGTATCCCCCCATTACATCTCACCTGCCTCTACCACCTGTGCCGGGGCGACCTCCCGTATCCCCCCATTACACCTCACCTGCCTCTACCACCTGGGCCGGGGTGACCTCCCGTATCCCCCCATTACACCTCACCTGCCTCTACCACCTGTGCCGGGGCGACCTCCTGTATCCCCCCATTACACCTCACCTGCCTGTATCACCTGTGCTGGGGCGACCTCCTGTATCCCCCCCCCATTACATCTCACCTACCTGTACCACCTGTGCTGGGGCGACCTCCTGTATCCCCCCATTACACCTCACCTGCCTCTACCTCCTGTGCTGGGGCGACCTCCCGTATCCCCCCATTACACCTCACCTGCCTCTACCACCTGTGCCGGGGCGACCTCCCGTATCACCCCATTACACCTCACCTGCCTCTACCACCTGTGCCGGGGCGACCTCCCGTATCACCCCATTACACCTCATCTGCCTGTACCACCAGTGCCGGGGCGACCTCCCGTATCACCCCATTACACCTCATCTGCCTGTACCACCAGTGCCGGGGCGACCTCCTGTATCCCCCCATTACACCTCACCTGCCTCTACCACCTGTGCTGGGGCAACCTCCCGTATCCCCCCATTACACCTCACCTTCCTCTACCACCTGTGCCGGGGCGACCTCCTGTATCCCCCCCATTACACCTCACCTGCCTCTACCACCTGTGCCGGGGCGACCTCCTGTATCCCCCCATTACACCTCACCTGCCTCTACCACCTGTGCTGGGGTGACCTCCTGTATCCCCCCACATTACACCTCACCTGCCTCTACCACCTGTGCCGGGGCGACCTCCTGTATCCCCATTACACCTCACCTTCCTCTACCACCTGTGCCGGGGCGACCTCCTGTATCCCCCCATTACACCTCACCTGCCTCTACCACCTGTGCCGGGGCGACCTCCCGTATCCCCCCATTACACCTCACCTGCCTCTACCACCTGTGCCGGGGCGACCTCCTGTATCCCCCCATTACACCTCTCCTGCCTCTACCACCTGTGCCAGGGCGACCTCCTGTATCCCCCCCCATTACACCTCACCTGCCTCTACCATCTGTGCCGGGGCGACCTCCTGTATCCCCCCCATTACACCTCACCTGCCTCTACCACCTGTGCTGGGGCGACCTCCTGTATCCCCCATTACACCTCACCTGCCTCTACCACCTGTGCCGGGGCGACCTCCTGTATCCCCCCATTACACCTCTCCTGCCTTTACCACCTGTGCCAGGGCGACCTCCTGTATCCCCCCCCATTACACCTCACCTGCCTCTACCATCTGTGCCGGGGCGACCTCCTGTATCCCCCCCATTACACCTCACCTGCCTCTACCACCTGTGCCGGGGCGACCTCCTGTATCCCCCCATTACACCTCACCTGCCTCTACCACCTGTGCCGGGGCGACCTCCTGTATCCCCCCATTACACCTCACCTGTCTCTACCACCTGTGCCGGGGCGACCTCCTGTATCCCCCCATTACACCTCACCTGCCTCTACCACCTGTGCTGGGGCGACCTCCTGTATCCCCCCATTACACCTCACCTGCCTCTACCACCTGTGCTGGGGCGACCTCCTGTATCCCCCCATTACACCTCACCTGTCTCTACCACCTGTGCTGGGGCGACCTCCTGTATCCCCCCATTACACCTCACCTGCCTCTACCACCTGTGCTGGGGCGACCTCCTGTATCCCCCCATTACACCCCACCTGCCTGTACCACCTGTGCTGGGGCGACATTCTGTATCCCCCATTACACCTCACCTGCCTGTACCACCTGTGCTGGGGCGACATCCTGTATCCCCCCATTACACCCCACCTGCCTCTACCACCTGTGCCGGGGCAACCTCCTGTATCCCCCCCATTACACCTCAACTGCCTGTACCACCTGTGCTGAGGCGACCTCCCGTATCCCCCCATTACACCTCACCTTCCTGTACCACCTGTGCTGGGGCGACCTCCTGTATCCCCCTCAGTGGTCCTCCTGTGGACGGGGTGGACCGTGGTCCTGTGGACGAGTGGGTAGTGGTTCTCCTGTGGACGGGGTGGGCCGTGGTCTTTCTGTGGACGTGGTCCTCCCGTGGACGGGGTGGGCCGTGGTCCTCCCGTGGACGGGGTGGGCCGTGGTCCTCCCGTGGACGGGGTGGGCCGTGGTCCTCCCGTGGACGGGGTGGGACGTGGTCCTCCCGTGGACGGGGTGGGCCATGGTCCTCCCGTGGACGGGGTGGGCCGTGGTCCTCCCGTGGACGGGGTGGGCCGTGGTTATCCTGTGGACAGGGTGGGCCGTGGTTATGCTGTAGACGGGGTGGGCCTTGGACAAGGTTTGTGTTATGTTCCAAGAAGTAACGAACAGTGAGAGACCACGAATATTAACTGTGCACCGTAGTGTATTGGGGGCCGAGGACGCCGTAATCTCTCGGCGCCCTCGTCATCTCTCGGGGCCCCGCCGCCGTCCATGTGTTGTTCTGTGCAGGACATGATGACTCCCGGACAGTGACCTTGTCCTGTCAGCTCTGGTGTAGTACGCTGGCATTAGGCTGCTATGAGGAGGCTGCCACTGACACTGTGTAGTGGGATCAGCCACGTTTCAGTGCCGGACACGGGACACCACTGTATGGTAGGCATTCTCCAGTGATGGAGACCGTCACCCGCTACCGTGGCGTCTGCTGGGGCCCATTCGCGCGTGGCGTCTGCTGGGGCCCATTCGCGCGTGGCGTCCGTGTCCTTGTTACACGTCACACTGCAGATTCCAGCACAAATGCCCAGTGACCGGAGAGTGACGTTCCCGGTGTGTCCATGAGATGGAGCAGCCGTGATCACCAGTAATCACGAGTGTGCACAGGGCGTACAGCGCCCCCCAGACAGTGTGGCCTCTCCTGTGTCTCGTGAACCGCACCGTTTACGTATAATTTATCAGCGCCCTTCTCGTCTGTCTCTTCTGGCTGCAGCTCTGTTGTGGTGGAACTAAAAGTCTCAGCAGGGTCTAGCATGCTCCATACAGCATTGCCCCTTTACATTCCCTTGGGGTGAGGCTCTTGGGTTGATGATAGGGTGACACCCCCATGTTGCTCCCCCTCCCCCCATGGTGCCCCCCGTGCAGTGTCTGGGGCCATATAGGGAGCTGAGGTGCTTGCTGGCAGGCAGCGGGCTCCGTGCAGCGAGCTCAGGCAGCATCCTCTGCTGGGACATGCTCTGCTGCTGCAGGAGGTGGAGGCTTCCAGGAGGGTGGAGGACTCCTCACACCTCAGTGTGTCTGCAGACCTCTTCCATCACTGGACATGTGGAGTGCAGCACAAGAGCTGACACTCGCTGCTATGGAGGAGGACGGTCGCTGCTATATCGATGACCTCATTCAGCAGGGGCAAGGTAGGGTTGCTCCAAAAACATGTAGTGCCAATGTCAGGGGCAATGTCTGTAGGAAGGGGGCTGTGAAGGGGCTGCTAACTGTCAGGGGTGATACGGAAGCAGTGATATGGGGGGAGATAGGGAAGAGCTTGTATGCTTCCCATATGGAGGCACCGCTTGGTCCCCCCGCCTCACTGGTCACCCCTTCACCCCCCCCCTTGTTCCCCATTTCCCCAATTGTCCCCCCCTTCCCCTCTGTCCCTCATTGTTCCCTTCGACCTCCTTGTCACCCCCTTGTCCCCCTTTGCCCCCCCTCATCACCTTTCCCCCCTTCTCCCTTGTCCTCCTTTGCCCCCCTTCCCCCTCATTTCCTCTTCCTCCTTGTCACCTCCTTCCCCCCTTGTCACCCCCTCGTCCCCCCTTGTCACCCCCTCATTGTCCCCTCCACCTCCTCGTTCCCCCTTGTCACCCCTCGTCCACTCTTCCCCCTTGTCCCCTCTTCCCCCTTGTCCCTCATTGTCCCCTCCACCCCCTCGTCCCTCATTGTCCCCCTCCATCCCCTCTTCCCCCTTGTCTCTCATTGTCCCCTCCACCTTGTCACCCCTTCGTCCCCTCTTCCCCCTCATTGTCCCCTCCACCTCCTCGTTCCCCCTTGTCACCCCTCGTCCACTCTTCCCCCTTGTCCCCTCTTCCCCCTTGTCCCTCATTGTCCCCTCCACCCCCTCGTCCCTCATTGTCCCCCTCCATCCCCTCTTCCCCCTTGTCTCTCATTGTCCCCTCCACCTTGTCACCCCTTCGTCCCCTCTTCCCCCTCATTGTCCCCTCCACCTCCTCGTCCCCCCTTGTCACCCCCTCGTCCCCCTTGTCCCTCATTGTCCCCTCCACCTCCTCGTCCCCCCTTGTCACCCCGTCGTCCCCCTTGACCCTCATTGTCCCCTCCACCCCCTTGTCACCCCGTCGTCCCCTCTTCCCCCTTGCCCCTCATTGTCCCCTCCACCTCCTTGTCACCCCCTCGTCCCCTCTTCCCCCTTGTCCCTCATTGTCCCCTCCACCTCCTTGTCACCCCCTCGTCCCCTCTTCCCCCTTGTCCCTCATTGTCCCCTCCACCTCCTCGTCCCCCCTCGTCCCCCCTTGTCACCCCCTCATTGTCCCCTCCACCTCCTCGTTCCCCCTTGTCACCCCTCGTCCCCTCTTCCCACTTGTCCCCTTGTCCCCTCTTCCCCCTTGTCCCCTCTTCCCCCTTGTCCCTCATTGTCCCCTCCACCCCCTCGTCCCTCATTGTCCCCCTCCATCCCCTCTTCCCCCTTGTCTCTCATTGTCCCCTCCACCTCCTTGTCACCCCCTTGTCCCTCATTGTCCCCTCCACCTCCTTGTCACCCCGTCGTCCCCCTTGACCCTCATTGTCCCCTCCACCCCCTTGTCACCCCCTCGTCCCCTCTTCCCCCTTGTCCCTCATTGTCCCCTCCACCTCCTTGTCACCCCCTCGTCCCCTCTTCCCCCTTGTCCCTCATTGTCCCCTCCACCTCCTTGTCACCCCCTCGTCCCCTCTTCCCCCTTGTCCCTCATTGTCCCCTCCACCTCCTTGTCACCCCCTCGTCCCCTCTTCCCCCTTGTCCCTCATTGTCCCCTCCACCTCCTCGTCCCCCCTTGTCACCCCGTCGTCCCCCTTGACCCTCATTGTCCCCTCCACCCCCTTGTCACCCCCTCGTCCCCTCTTCCCCCTTGTCCCTCATTGTCCCCTCCACCTCCTTGTCACCCCCTCGTCCCCTCTTCCCCCTTGTCCCTCATTGTCCCCTCCACCTCCTCGTCCCCCCTCGTCACCCCTTTGCTCTTCCTGTTTCTCTGCCTCTGTGGTTTCTCCCAGAAATTCCCGCTCGCCCTGCGATCCACTGAATGTTCCATTACCTAAAATAGGCAGAATGCACGTTACCTCCTTCACGGGAGACTATGAGCTCGGGTGCAGGCAGTGACGGAGTTAAATGATTGTGAGGGAACAGAGGACATCCTAAGGAGAGAAACTGAGCAGAAAGGGCAGATATACCTCAAATATTGTGTGAGGGACATCCTGGCACCTGCTGCCTCTCTAACTGGCGATGTTGGGCATGTGGACACAGTGGGGCCCCACTAAAGAGCGGCACTGGGACATCAGCCGCCCTCTACGTCTCTCTATCTGTACTCACGGGGGTGCACTACAATGCAGGATAAGAGGTCACTGTCGGGAGATAAGATGGGGGTCCCCTGTGTAGACTCCGGTTATATAGGGGGTACATTCCTCACTTATTTGCAGCTGTTGTAAAGTGCGGATGTGGGGCTCCCACCATGATGCTGGAGACATCATGATGTTCGCTGCCCGCCGCGTCCCATAAACCACCAACCCTGGTAGTCCCGATGGTCTGACGTAATCTAGAGGTGTTTGCACTTTTTATGGTTTTTGGACACTTCACTGTGGATTTTTTTATTTATATATATGGCTTCATAATGGTGTGGAAATAAAATGGAAGTGGGGGCTATGTGGGCGTCTTAGACGGCTTCCTCTCGCAGGGTCACTGGGTGATGCCGGAGCTCGGCTGGTCAGGTGGCACGATGCAGGTGCCTTTTGGTTCCCCCTGAGTTGGGTTACGATGGGTTATGTGGGGGTCCTGCGCAGCTGCCTCTCACAGGGTGATGCCTGAGCTCGGTTGGTCAGGTGTCGCGGTGCGGGTGCTTTGGTTCCCCCCTGAGTTGGGTTACGTGGTTGTCCTGGGTAATGCCGGAGCTCGGCAGGTCAGGTGGTGCGGTGCGGGAGCCTTTGGTTTCCCCTGAGCTTGGCAGGTCAGGTGGTGCGGTGCGGGAGCCTTTGGTTTCCCCTGAGCTTGGCTGGTCAGGTGGCGCGGTGCGGGAGCCTTTGGTTTCCCCTGAGCTTGGCAGGTCAGGTGGCGCGGTGCGGGAGCCTTTGGTTTCTCCTGAGCTCGGCAGGTCAGGTGGCGCGGTGCGGGAGCCTTTGGTTTCCCCTGAGCTCGGCAGGTCAGGTGGCGCGGTGCGGGAGCCTTTGGTTTCCCCTGAGCTCGGCAGGTCAGGTGGCGCGGTGCGGGAGCCTTTGGTTTCCCCTGAGCTCAGCAGGTCAGGTGGCGCGGTGCGGGTGCTTTGGTTTCCCCTGAGCTCGGCAGGTCAGGTGGCGTGGTGCGGGAGCCTTTGGTTTCCCCTGAGCTCGGCTGGTCAGGTGGCGCGGTGCGGGTGCTTTGGTTTCCCCTGAGTTCGGCAGGTCAGGTGGCGCGGTGCGGGAGCCTTTGGTTTCCCCTGAGTTCGGCAGGTCAGGTGGCGCGGTGCGGGAGCCTTTGGTTTCCCCTGAGTTCGGCAGGTCAGGTGGCGCGGTGCGGGAGCCTTTGGTTTCCCCTGAGCTCGGCAGGTCAGGTGGCGCGGTGCGGGTGCTTTGGTTTCCCCTGAGCTCGGCTGGTCAGGTGGCGCGGTGCGGGAGCCTTTGGTTTCCCCTGAGCTCGGCTGGTCAGGTGGTGCGGTGCGGGAGCCTTTGGTTTCCCCTGAGCTCGGCAGGTCAGGTGGCGCAGTGCGGGAGCCTTTGGTTTCCCCTGAGTTCGGCAGGTCAGGTGGCGCGGTGCGGGAGCCTTTGGTTTCCCCTGAGCTTGGCTGGTGAGGTGGCGCGGTGCGGGAGCCTTTGGTTTCCCCTGAGCTCGGCTGGTCAGGTGGTGTGGTGCGGGAGCCTTTGGTTTCCCCTGAGTTCGGCAGGTCAGGTGGCGCGGTGCGGGTGCTTTGGTTTCCCCTGAGCTCGGCTGGTCAGGTGGCGCGGTGCGGGAGCCTTTGGTTTCCCCTGAGTTCGGCAGGTCAGGTGGTGTGGTGCGGGAGCCTTTGGTCTCCCCTGAGCTCGGCAGGTCAGGTGGCGCGGTGCGGGAGCCTTTGGTTTCCCCTGAGCTCGGCTGGTCAGGTGGCGCGGTGCGGGAGCCTTTGGTTTCCCCTGAGCTCGGCAGGTCAGGTGGCGCGGTGCGGGAGCCTTTGGTTTCCCCTGAGCTCAGCAGGTCAGGTGGCGCGGTGCGGGTGCTTTGGTTTCCCCTGAGCTCGGCAGGTCAGGTGGTGTGGTGCGGGAGCCTTTGGTTTCCCCTGAGCTCGGCTGGTCAGGTGGCGCGGTGCGGGTGCTTTGGTTTCCCCTGAGTTCGGCAGCTCAGGTGGCGCGGTGCGGGAGCCTTTGGTTTCCCCTGAGTTCGGCAGGTCAGGTGGCGCGGTGCGGGAGCCTTTGGTTTCCCCTGAGCTCGGCAGGTCAGGTGGCGCGGTGCGGGAGTCTTTGGTTTCCCCTGAGCTCGGCAGGTCAGGTGGCGCGGTGCGGGAGCCTTTGGTTTCCCCTGAGCTCGGCTGGTCAGGTGGTGCGGTGCGGGAGCCTTTGGTTTCCCCTGAGCTCGGCAGGTCAGGTGGCGCGGTGCGGGAGCCTTTGGTTTCCCCTGAGCTCGGCTGGTCAGGTGGTGCGGTGCGGGAGCCTTTGGTTTCCCCTGAGCTCGGCAGGTCAGGTGGCGCAGTGCGGGAGCCTTTGGTTTCCCCTGAGTTCGGCAGGTCAGGTGGCGCGGTGCGGGAGCCTTTGGTTTCCCCTGAGCTCGGCTGGTCAGGTGGCGCGGTGCGGGAGCCTTTGGTTTCCCCTGAGTTCGGCAGGTCAGGTGGCGCGGTGCGGGTGCTTTGGTTTCCCCTGAGCTCGGCTGGTCAGGTGGCGCGGTGCGGGAGCCTTTGGTTTCCCCTGAGTTCGGCAGGTCAGGTGGTGTGGTGCGGGAGCCTTTGGTTTCCCCTGAGCTCGGCAGGTCAGGTGGCGCGGTGCGGGAGCCTTTGGTTTCCCCGGAGTTCGGCAGGTCAGATGGCACGGTGCGGGAGCCTTTGGTTTCCCCTGAGTTCGGCAGGTCAGGTGGCGCGGTGCGGGTGCTTTGGTTTCCCCTGAGCTCGGCTGGTCAGGTGGTGCGGTGCGGGTGCTTTGGTTTCCCCTGAGCTCGGCTGGTCAGGTGGCGCGGTGCGGGTGCTTTGGTTTCCCCTGAGCTCGGCTGGTCAGGTGGCGCGGTGCGGGAGCATTTGGTTTCCCCTGAGCTCGGCTGGTCAGGTGGTGCGGTGCGGGAGCCTTTGGTTTCCCCTGAGCTCGGCTGGTCAGGTGGCGCGGTGCGGGAGCCTTTGGTTTCCCCCGAGCCCGGCAGGTCAGGTGGCGCGGTGCGGGAGCCTTTGGTTTCCCCTGAGCTCGGCTGGTCAGGTGGCGCGGTGCGGGAGCCTTTGGTTTCCCCTGAGCTCGGCAGGTCAGGTGGCGCGGTGCGGGAGCCTTTGGTTTCCCCTGAGCTCGGCAGGTCAGGTGGTGCGGTGCGGGAGCCTTTGGTTTCCCCTGAGCTCGGCTGGTCAGGTGGAGCGGTGCGGGAGCCTTTGGTTTCCCCTGAGCTCGGCTGGTCAGGTGGCGCGGTGCGGGAGCCTTTGGTTTCCCCTGAGCTCGGCTGGTCAGGTGGTGCGGTGCGGGAGCCTTTGGTTTCCCCTGAGCTCGGCTGGTCAGGTGGTGCGGTGCGGGAGCCTTTGGTTTCCCCTGAGCTCGGCTGGTCAGGTGGCGCGGTGCGGGAGCCTTTGGTTTCCCCTGAGCTCGGCTGGTCAGGTGGCGCGGTGCGGGAGCCTTTGGTTTCCCCTGAGCTCGACAGGTCAGGTGGTGCGGTGCGGGAGCCTTTGGTTTCCCCTGAGCTCGGCTGGTCAGGTGGCGCGGTGCGGGAGCCTTTGGTTTCCCCTGAGCTCGGCTGGTCAGGTGGTGCGGTGCGGGAGCCTTTGGTTTCCCCTGAGCTCGGTTGGTCAGGTGGCGCGGTGCGGTTGCCTTTGGTTTCCCCTGAGCTCGGCTGGTCAGGTGGCGCGGTGCGGGAGCCTTTGGTTTCCCCTGAGCTCGGCTGGTCAGGTGGTGCGGTGCGGGAGCCTTTGGTTTCCCCTGAGCTCGGCAGGTCAGGTGGCGCGGTGCGGGAGCCTTTGGTTTCCCCTGAGCTCGGCTGGTCAGGTGGTGCGGTGCGGGAGCCTTTGGTTTCCCCTGAGCTCGGCTGGTCAGGTGGCGCGGTGCGGGAGCATTTGGTTTCCCCTGAGCTCGGCAGGTCAGGTGGCGCGGTGCGGGAGCCTTTGGTTTCCCCTGAGCTCGGCTGGTCAGGTGGCGCGGTGCGGGAGCCTTTGGTTTCCCCTGAGCTCGGCTGGTCAGGTGGCGCGGTGCGGGAGCCTTTGGTTTCCCCTGAGCTCGGCTGGTCAGGTGGCGCGGTGCGGGAGCCTTTGGTTTCCCCTGAGCTTGGCTGGTCAGGTGGCGCGGTGCGGGAGCCTTTGGTTTCCCCTGAGCTCGGCAGGTCAGGTGGTGCGGTGCGGGAGCCTTTGGTTTCCCCTGAGCTCGGCTGGTCAGGTGGTGCGGTGCGGGAGCCTTTGGTTTCCCCTGAGCTCGGCTGGTCAGGTGGCGCGGTGCGGGAGCATTTGGTTTCCCCTGAGCTCGGCAGGTCAGGTGGCGTGGTGCGGGAGCCTTTGGTTTCCCCTGAGCTTGGCTGGTTAGGTGGCGCGGTGCGGGAGCCTTTGGTTTCCCCTGAGCTCGGCTGGTCAGGTGGCGCGGTGCGGGAGCCTTTGGTTTCCCCTGAGCTTGGCTGGTCAGGTGGCGCGGTGCGGGAGCCTTTGGTTTCCCCTGAGCTTGGCTGGTCAGGTGGCGCGGTGCGGGAGCCTTTGGTTTCCCCTGAGCTCGGCTGGTCAGGTGGCGCGGTGCGGGAGCCTTTGGTTTCCCCTGAGCTTGGCTGGTCAGGTGGCGCGGTGCGGGAGCCTTTGGTTTCCCCTGAGCTCGGCTGGTCAGGTGGCGCGGTGCGGGAGCCTTTGGTTTCCCCTGAGCTCGGCTGGTCAGGTGGCGCGGTGCGGGAGCCTTTGGTTTCCCCCTGAGTTGGGTTTCGCTGGTGTCCTGTGTTGTTGGCTAAACTGTTAATGCCAGTAAGACTGTGACATATGACGCTGCCCTGTTATTTATATCGCGCTCGGCCCCCTGGCTGCCTCCCTGGACCCTCGCCCCTGCAGATACAGAGCTGACCTCACCACCCTCCGGAGAGCTGCTTCTTCTGATCGTCACTGCGCAGCTCCTATGAAGATTGTACCAGGTGGGTCGTCCGTGTGGCGCGCTCCATGGTGTCCTATACAGGGCCGGAAATGCTTCGCCCCCTTTATTTTTGGAATGGGTATTCCAGGGCTTGTCGTAACCAGTTTCTGCCAGTTCAGGATAGGACAGTGTGTATGGAAATATAGTAAGACGGACTGGCATCTCACCTGGTATGTAGGGCAAGGGGCGTCTGGAGAGGGCACCAAGAGATGTGTATACCGTCAGAGCCTGGGGAGGGTGATGACTGCGGTGTCCTGGTGGGTGGGCAGCTCCTTGTGTGTAGACAGCACAGGGGCTGATGATGGCTGTCAGATGGATGCCTGAATTATCCCCGCTGTCACTACTACTCCCATCATTGTCACTGCTGCTCCCACCATCATTCTCCCTACTACCACTATTATTGTCTTCACTACTCTCAGCATTATTGTGACTACTACACCCACCATTGTCACCACAACACTCAGTACTACTCCCACCATTGTCACCACTACTTCTCTTATCATTATTGTGACTACTACTCCCAGCATCATCACCACTACTTCTCTTATTATTGTGACTACTACTCCCAGCATTGTCACCACTACTTCTCTTATCATTATTGTGACTACTACTCCCACCATTATTGTCCCTACTTCAGGGGCACTTTTTCACCCCAGAACAGTGGTAGTGGCAGCTGTACTGGCGCTGTCAGTGTGTTGTGTGCTGCAGCCATTATTTATTGCTCTTACCTGTTGTGAGTTGATAGATCCCCCATCAGTCCGAGCAGCGAGACCCCAGCACGACCCTCTGCGGTCGGTGATCTGACTGATGTGACCAGTGCCGCCATACATTACACCGATGGGGTATTCATCTCCATTATTGGGGGCTTCACTACTATCTAATGTCAGGTGACCGTTACCATAAACCGCCCCAGTCACTCACATCATCACTCGGCAAGGAACAAAACGAGGGTCTTCGCTGATGTGGATTATCGGGTTCAGGTTCTTGTGTAACATGTAGATGATGGGGCAGATCTTTCAGTCCTGTGTAATCTGTAGACGATGGGGCAGATCTTCCAGTCCTGTGTAACCTGTAGATGATAGGGAAGATCTTCCAGTCCTGTGTAATCTGTAGACGATGGGGCAGATCTTCCAGCCCTGTATGTAACCTGTAGACGATGGGGCAGATCTTCCAGCCCTGTATGTAACCTGTAGACGATGGGGCAGATCTTCCAGCCCTGTATGTAACCTGTAGACGATGGGGCAGATCTTCCAGTCCCATGTAATCTGTAGACGATGGGGCAGATCTTCCAGTCCTGTGTAATCTGTAGACGATGGGGCAGATCTTCCAGTCCTGTGTAATCTGTAGACGATGGGGCAGATCTTCCAGTCCCATGTAATCTGTAGACGATGGGGCAGATCTTCCAGTCCCATGTAATCTGTAGATGATGGAGCAGATCTTCCAGTCCTGTGTAACCTGTAGATGATGGAGCAGATCTTCCAGTCCTGTGTAATCTGTAGACGATGGAGCAGATCTTCCAGTCCTGTGTAATCTGTAGACGATGGGGCAGATCTTCCAGTCCTGTGTAATCTGTAGATGATGGGGCAGATCTTCCAGCCCTGTGTAACCTGTAGACGATGGAGCAGATCTTCCAGCCCTGTGTAACCTGTAGACGATGGAGCAGATCTTACAGTCCTGTGTAATCTGTAGACGATGGGGCAGATCTTCCAGTCCTGTGTAATCTGTAGACGATGGGGCAGATCTTCCAGTCCCGTGTAATCTGTAGATGATGGGGCAGATCTTCCAGCCCTGTGTAACCTGTAGACGATGGAGCAGATCTTCCAGTCCTGTGTAATCTGTAGACGATGGGGCAGATCTTCCAGTCCTGTGTAACCTGTAGACGATGGGGCAGATCTTTCAGTCCTGTGTAACCTGTAGATGATGGGGCAGATCTTCCAGTCCTGTGTAACCTGTAGACGATGGGGCAGATCTTTCAGTCCTGTGTAACCTGTAGACGATGGGGCAGATCTTCCAGTCCTGCGTAATCTGTAGACTATGGGGCAGATCTTTCAGTCCTGTGTAATCTGTAGACGATGGGGCAGATCTTCCAGTCCTCTGTAATCTGTAGACGATGGGGCAGATCTTCCAGTCCTCTGTAACCTGTAGATGATGGGGCAGTATGTGTACATGTATGACCCGGTCACCGGCCAGTATCTGTACACGTATGACCCGGTCACCGGCCAGTATGTGTACATGTATGACCCGGTCACCGGCCAGTATGTGTACATGTATGACCCGGTCACCGGCCAGTATATGTACATGTATGACCCGGTCACCGGCCAGTATGTGTACATGTATGACCCGGTCACCGGCCAGTATGTGTACATGTATGACCCGGTCACCGGCCAGTATGTGTACATGTATGACCCGGTCACCGGCCAGTATGTGTACATGTATGACCCGGTCACCGGCCAGTGTATGTACATGTATGACCCGGTCACCGGCCAGTGTATGTGTACATGTATGACCCGGTCACCGGCCAGTGTATGTGTACATGTATGACCCGGTCACCGGCCAGTATATGTACATGTATGACCCGGTCACCGGCCAGTATATGTACATGTATGACCCGGTCACCGGCCAGTGTATGTACATGTATGACCCGGTCACCGGCCAGTGTATGTACATGTATGACCCGGTCACCGGCCAGTGTATGTACATGTATGACCCGGTCACCGGCCAGTGTATGTACATGTATGACCCGGTCACCGGCCAGTGTATGTACATGTATGACCCGGTCACCGGCCAGTGTATGAACATGTATGACCCGGTCACCGGCCAGTATATGTACATGTATGACCCGGTCACCGGCCAGTGTATGTACATGTATGACCCGGTCACCGGCCAGTATATGTACATGTATGACCCGGTCACCGGCCAGTGTATGTACATGTATGACCCGGTCACCGGCCAGTGTATGTACATGTATGACCCGGTCACCGGCCAGTATGTGTACATGTATGACCCGGTCACCGGCCAGTATATGTACATGTATGACCCGGTCACCGGCCAGTATGTGTATATGTATGACCCGGTCACCGGCCAGTGTATGTACATGTATGACCCGGTCACCGGCCAGTATGTGTATATGTATGACCCGGTCACCGGCCAGTGTATGTACATGTATGACCCGGTCACCGGCCAGTATGTGTATATGTATGACCCGGTCACCGGCCAGTGTATGTACATGTATGACCCGGTTACCGGCCAGTGTATGTACATGTATGACCCGGTCACCGGCCAGTGTATGTACATGTATGACCCGGTCACCGGCCAGTGTATGTACAGATGCAGAGTGCTGTCAGTACATGGAGGTTGTGGGAACAGATGATGGAGGGGAGAGCAGTGAATATTAGTGAGATGAGCTGATGGTCCGGTGTAAAGAAATGCGTTTAGTGGAAGCTTAAACCTGTGGATTTTGGGAATTCACCTGACTGCCTGGTGTGGAATATCCCTGGGAACAGTCCTGGAGCGCTCTGCTGCGTGAGTCATGTGACCTTTTAACTTCTATTGGTTTCGGGGGTTGGTTGGTCCATTGTGGGTGACCTGTTATTGGTGCCCGCGGCTGTACAGGAATATGAATCCCTATAATCCATATTCCGGGATCGTATGCACTGGCGGATCGCTTTCTCTGCACTTATCGATGGACGGGAAATTCCAGGCGTCTATTGCAGGAATTGAAGAGGGGGAGACATGAGAAAGGTGGAGTCCCGGCAATGAGGGCAGAGAGTCCGGGATAACGGGAGGAGGTCATGTATGAGAAGCGGCTGCACTGAGGGTAATGGCACAGTGAGGGTGAATTGTGAGTGTGGAGCACAAAACAATCCCACTCTATGGAGAGACGATGGCACGGACGAGGCACTGCGTTACCGGAGCCATTCTCTGCCCCATTCTGCGAATGTCCTTCTTCAGTGTCAAAGCAGAACATGTCCTTATTAGAGGAGCCGACACTTTAGGGGAGTGGCCTAACTTAGCGATCCGTCTGCTAAACTCACCCTCCGCCAAATTGCCTCCCTTTGTCTGCCAAGCTTGCCTCCCTTCCTCCGCCAAGTTCGCCCCCCTCTGTCTGCTAAGCTCACCCTCCACCAAGCTCACCTTCCTTCCTCCGCCAAGCTCGTCCCCCCTCCATCCGCCTCGCTCGCCTCGTTCGTCCATCTCGCTCGCCTCCCTCCGTCCGCCTCGCTCGTCCATCTCGCTCGCCTCCCTCCGTCCGCCTCGCTCGTCCATCTCGCTCGCCTCCCTCCGTCCGCCTCGCTCGCCTCCCTCCGTCCGCCTCGCTCGCCTCCCTCCGCCCGCCTCGCTCGTCCATCTCGCTCGCCTCCATCCGTCCGCCTCGCTCGTCCATCTCGCTCGCCTCCCTCCGTCCGCCTCGCTCGTCCATCTTGCTCGCCTCCCTCCGTCTGCCTCGCTCGTCCATCTCGCTCGCCTCCCTCCGTCCGCCTCGCTCGTCCATCTCGCTTGCCTCCATCCGTCCGCCTCGCTCGTCCATCTCGCTCGTCCATCTCGCTCGCCTCCCTCCGTCCATCTCGCTCGTCTCCCTCCGTCCGCCTCGCTTGTCCATCTCGCTCGCCTCCATCCGTCCGCCTCGCTCGTCCATCTTGCTCGTCTCCCTCCGTTCGCCTCACTTGTCCATCTCGCTCACCCCTCTCCGTCCGCTTCGCTCGCCTCCCTCCGTCCGCCTCACTCGTCCATCTCGCTCGCCTCCCTCCGTCCGCCTCGCTGGTCCATCTCGCTCGCCTCCCTCCGTCCGCCTCGCTCGTCCGCCTTGCTCGCCTCCCTCCGTCCGCCTCGCTCGCCTCCCTCCGTCCGCCTCGCTCGTCCATCTCGCTCGCCTCCCTCCGTCCGCCTCGCTCGTCCATCTCGCTCGCCTCCATCCGTCCGCCTCGCTCGTCCATCTCGCTCGCCTCCCTCCGTCCGCCTCGCTTGTCCATCTTGCTCACCCCTCTCCGTCCGCTTCGCTCGCCTCCCTCCGTCCGCCTCGCTCGTCCATCTTGCTCGCCCCCCTCCGTCCACCTCGCTCGCCCCCCTCCCTCTGTCTGCCTCGCTCACCCCCCCTCAGTCCGCCTCGCTCGCCCCCCTCAGTCCGCCTCGCTCGTCCCCTTTCCGTCCGCCTCGCTCACCCCCCTCAGTCCACCTCGCTCGCCCCCCCTCAGTCCGCCTCGCTCTCCCCCCTCCCTCAGTCCGCCTCGCTCGCCCCCCTCAGTCCGCCTCGCTCGCCCCCTTTCCATCCGCCTCGCTCACCCCCCTCAGTCCGCCTCGCTCGCCCCCCCTCAGTTCGCCTCGCTAGCCCCCCTTCAGCCATCACAGTCCATTACTTCCGTGTGCTATTTTTGAGGATTTGGCATAACTTGTCCAGTCCTTTATCATTATCATGTGTTAAACTTGCACATTGTCCATCCAGTGGCTACCTGTGCTCACTAGGACCCCTGCAGGCCTCTGAGTGCAGTGCATCTGCCTGGCTCTTGTGTGCGGCTGTCACGTTTTCTGGCTTGTGGAGCGGCAGGCGCTTTTGTATATGGCGCGTTCTCCTGATTGTGGATTAGATGGCGGCAGCTCGTAGGCACTGGTGACCCTCATCCTACAGTGAGAATCCGCTGCGCTCTGCCGGGATGTGTCCGCCTGTGCCAATGAGGCCCCGGGATACGGTGACCTCGCTGCTACCGGCTGGTATATAGGGCACAGCACAGGGGCTGTATATAGAGGTACTACATAACACAGGCTGGTATATAGGGCACAGTACAGGGACTGTATATAGAGGTACTACATAACACAGGCTGGTATATAGGGGCACAGCACAGGGGCTGTATATAGAGGTACTACATAACACAGGCTGGTATATAGGAGCACAGCACAGGGGCTGTATATAAAGGTACTACATAACACAGGCTGGTATATAGGGGCACAGTACAGGGACTGTATATAGAGGTACTACATAACACAGGCTGGTATATAGGGGCACAGCACAGGGGCTGTATATAGAGGTACTACATAACACAGGCTGGTATATAGGAGCACAGCACAGGGGCTGTATATAAAGGTACTACATAACACAGGCTGGTATATAGGGGCACAGTACAGGGACTGTATATAGAGGTTACTACATAACACAGGCTGGTATATAGGGCACAGTACAGGGGCTGTATATAGAGGTTACTACATAACACAGGCTGGTATATAGAGGCACAGCACAGGGGCTGTATATAGAGGTACTACATAACACAGGCTGGTATATAGGGGCACAGCACAGGGGCTGTATATAGAGGTTACTACATAACACAGGCTGGTATATAGAGGCACAGCACAGGGGCTGTATATAGAGGTACTACATAACACAGGCTGGTATATAGGGGCACAGCACAGGGGCTGTATATAGAGGTACTACATAACACAGGCTGGTATATAGGGGCACAGTACAGGGGCTGTATATAGAGGTTACTACATAACACAGGCTGGTATATAGGGGCACAGGGGCTGTATATAGAGGTTACTACATAACACAGGCTGGTATATAGAGGCACAGCACAGGGGCTGTATATAGAGGTACTACATAACACAGGCTGGTATATAGGGGCACAGCACAGGGCTGTATATAGAGGTACTACATAACACAGGCTGGTATATAGGGGCACAGCACAGGGGCTGTATATAGAGGTACTACATAACACAGGCTGGTATATAGGGGCACAGTACAGGGGCTGTATATAGAGGTACTACATAACACAGGCTGGTATATAGAGGCACAGTACAGGGGCTGTATATAGGGGTACTACATAACACAGGCTGGTATATAGGGGCACAGTACAGGGGCTGTATATAGAGGTACTACATAACACAGGCTGGTATATAGGGGCACAGCACAGGGGCTGTATATAGAGGTACTACATAACACAGGCTGGTATATAGGGGCACAGTACAGGGGCTGTATATAGAGGTACTACATAACACAGGCTGGTATATAGGGGCACAGCACAGGGGCTGTATATAGGGGTACTACATAACACAGGCTGGTATATAGGGGCACAGCACAGGGGCTGTATATAGAGGTACTACATAACACAGGCTGGTATATAGGGGCACAGTACAGGGGCTGTATATAGGGGTACTACATAACACAGGCTGGTATATAGGGGCACAGGGGCTGTATATAGAGGTACTACATAACACAGACTGGTATATAGGGGCACAGCACAGGGGCTGTATATAGAGGTACTACATAACACAGGCTGGTATATAGGGGCACAGTACAGGGGCTGTATATAGGGGTACTACATAACACAGGCTGGTATATAGGGGCACAGGGGCTGTATATAGGGGTACTACATAACACAGGCTGGTATATAGGGGCACAGCACAGTGCTGTATATAGAGGTACTACATAACACAGGCTGGTATATAGGGGCACAGTACAGGGGCTGTATATAGAGGTACTACATAACACAGGCTGGTATATAGGGGCACAGCACAGGGGCTGTATATAGGGGTACTACATAACACAGGCTGGTATATAGGGGCACAGCACAGGGGCTGTATATAGGGGTGCTACATAACACAGATTGGTATATAGGGGCACAGTACAGGGGCTGTATATAGAGGTACTACATAACACAGGCTGGTATATAGGGGCACAGTAAAGGGGCTGTATATAGAGGTACTACATAACACAGGCTGGTATATAGGGGCACAGTACAGGGGCTGTATATAGAGGTACTACATAACAGGCTGGTATATAGGGGCACAGCACAGGGGCTGTATATAGAGGTACTACATAACACAGGATGGTATATAGGGGCACAGCACAGGGGCTGTATATAGGGGTACTACATAACACAGGCTGGTATATAGGGGCACAGCACAGGGGCTGTATATAGGGGTGCTACATAACACAGGCTGGTATATAGGGGCACAGCACAGGGGCTGTATATAGGGGTACTACATAACACAGGCTGGTATATAGGGGCACAGCACAGGGGCTGTATATAGGGGTGCTACATAACACAGGCTGGTATATAGGGGCACAGCACAGGGGCTGTATATAGAGGTACTACATAACACAGGCTGGTATATAGGGGCACAGCACAGGGGCTGTATATAGGGGTACTACATAACACAGGCTGGTATATAGGGGCACAGCACAGGGCTGTATATAGAGGTACTACATAACACAGGCTGGTATATAGGGGCACAGCACAGGGGCTGTATATAGGGGTGCTACATAACACAGGCTGGTATATAGGGGCACAGCACAGGGGCTGTATATAGAGGTACTACATAACACAGGCTGGTATATAGGGGCACAGTACAGGGGCTGTATATAGGGGTGCTACATAACACAGATTGGTATATAGGGGCACAGTACAGGGGCTGTATATAGAGGTACTACATAACACAGGCTGGTATATAGGGGCACAGTAAAGGGGCTGTATATAGAGGTACTACATAACACAGGCTGGTATATAGGGGCACAGTACAGGGGCTGTATATAGAGGTACTACATAACAGGCTGGTATATAGGGGCACAGCACAGGGGCTGTATATAGAGGTACTACATAACACAGGCTGGTATATAGGGGCACAGTACAGGGACTGTATATAGAGGTACTACATAACACAGACTGGTATATAGGGGCACAGCACAGGGGCTGTATATAGAGGTACTACATAACACAGGCTGGTATATAGGGGCACAGTACAGGGGCTGTATATAGAGGTACTTCATAACACAGGCTGGTATATAGGGGCACAGTACAGGGGCTGTATATAGAGGTACTACATAACACAGGCTGGTATATAGGGGCACAGTACAGGGGCATTATATAGAGGTACTACATAACACAGGCTGGTATATAGGGGCACAGTACAGGGGCTGTATATAGAGGTACTACATAACACAGGCTGGTATATAGGGCACAGTACAGGGGCTGTATATAGAGGTACTACATAACACAGGCTGGTATATAGGGGCACAGTACAGGGGCTGTATATAGAGGTACTACATAACACAGGCTGGTATATAGGGGCACAGGGGCTGTATATAGGAGTACTACGTAACACAGGCTGGTATATAGGGGCACAGTACAGGGACTGTATATAGAGGTACTACATAACACAGGCTGGTATATAGGGGCACAGCACAGGGGCTGTATATAGGGGTACTACGTAACACAGGCTGGGATATAGGGGCACAGGGGCTGTATATAGGGGTACTACGTAACACAGGCTGGTATATAGGGGCACAGTACAGGGGCTGTATATAGGGGTACTACGTAACACAGGCTGGTATATAGGGGCACAGTACAGGGACTGTATATAGGGGTACTACGTAACACAGGCTGGGATATAGGGGCACAGCACAGGGGCTGTATATAGAGGTACTACATAACACAGGCTGGTATATAGGGGCACAGCACAGGGGCTGTATATAGGGGTACTACATAACACAGGCTGGTATATAGGGGCACAGTACAGGGGCTGTATATAGAGGTACTACATAACAGGCTGGTATATAGGGGCACAGTACAGGGGCTGTATATAGAGGTACTACATAACAGGCTGGTATATAGGGGCACAGCACATGGGCTGTATATAGAGGTACTACATAGCACAGGCTGGTATATAGGGGCACAGTACAGGTGCTGTATATAGAGGTACTACATAACACAGGCTGGTATATAGGGGCACAGCACAGGGGCTGTATATAGAGGTACTACATAACACAGGCTGGGATATAGGGGCACAGTACAGGGGCTGTATATAGAGGTACTACACAACACAGGCTGGTATATAGGGGCACAGTACAGGGGCTGTATATAGAGGTACTACATAACACAGGCTGGTATATAGGGGCACAGTACAGGGGCTGTATATAGAGGTACTACATAACACAGGCTGGTATATAGGGGCACAGTACAGGGGCTGTATATAGAGGTACTACATAACACAGGCTGGGATATAGGGGCACAGCACAGGGGCTGTATATAGAGGTACTACATAACACAGGCTGGTATATAGGGGCACAGTACAGGGGCTGTATATAGGGGTACTACATAACAGGCTGGTATATAGGGGCACAGTACAGGGGCTGTATATAGAGGTACTACATAACACAGGCTGGTATATAGGGGCACAGCACAGGGGCTGTATATAGAGGTACTACATAACACAGGCTGGGATATAGGGGCACAGCACAGGGGCTGTATATAGAGGTACTACATAACACAGGCTGGTATATAGGGGCACAGTACAGGGACTGTATATAGAGGTACTACATAACACAGACTGGTATATAGGGGCACAGCACAGGGGCTGTATATAGAGGTACTACATAACACAGGCTGGTATATAGGGGCACAGTACAGGGGCTGTATATAGAGGTACTTCATAACACAGGCTGGTATATAGGGGCACAGTACAGGGGCTGTATATAGAGGTACTACATAACACAGGCTGGTATATAGGGGCACAGTACAGGGGCTGTATATAGAGGTTACTACATAACACAGGCTGGTATATAGGGGCACAGCACAGGGGCTGTATATAGAGGTACTACATAGCACAGGCTGGGATATAGGGGCACAGTACAGGGGCTGTATATAGGGGTACTACATAACACAGGCTGGTATATAGGGGCACAGTACAGGGACTGTATATAGGGGTACTACATAACACAGATTGGTATATAGGGGCACAGTACAGGGGCTGTATATAGAGGTACTACATAACACAGGCTGGTATATAGGGGCACAGTACAGGGGCTGTATATAGAGGTTACTACATAACACAGGCTGGTATATAGGGGCACAGCACAGGGCTGTATATAGAGGTACTACATAACACAGGCTGGTATATAGGGGCACAGTACAGGGGCTGTATATAGGGGTACTACATAACACAGGCTGGTATATAGAGGCACAGTACAGGGACTGTATATAGAGGTACTACATAACACAGGCTGGTATATAGGGGCACAGTACAGGGGCTGTATATAGAGGTTACTACATAACACAGGCTAGTATATAGGGGCACAGTACAGGGGCTGTATATAGAGGTACTACATAACACAGGCTGGTATATAGGGCCACAGTACAGGGGCTGTATATAGAGGTACTACATAACACAGGCTGGTATATAGGGGCACAGTACAGGGGCTGTATATAGGGGTACTACATAACACAGGCTGGTATATAGGGGCACAGTACAGGGGCTGTATATAGAGGTACTACATAACACAGGCTGGTATATAGGGCACAGTACAGGGGCTGTATATAGAGGTACTACATAACACAGGCTGGTATATAGGGGCACAGTACAGGGACTGTATATAGGGGCACTACATAACACAGGCTGGTATATAGGGGCACAGTACAGGGACTGTATATAGAGGTACTACATAACACAGGCTGGTATATAGGGGCACAGTACAGGGGCTGTATATAGAGGTACTACATATCAGGCTGGTATATAGAGGCACAGCACAGGGGCTGTATATAGATGTACTACATAACACAGGCTGGTATATAGGGGCACAGTACAGGGGCTGTATATAGAGGTACTACATAACACAGGCTGGTATATAGGGGCACAGTACAGGGGCTGTATATAGAGGTACTACATAACACAGGCTGGTATATAGGGGCACAGCACAGGGGCTGTATATAGAGGTACTACATAACACAGGCTGGTATATAGGGGCACAGTACAGGGGCTGTATATAGAGGTACTACATAACACAGTCTGGTATATAGGGGCACAGTACAGGGGCTGTATATAGAGGTACTACATAACACAGGCTGGTATATAGGGGCACAGCACAGGGGCTGTATATAGAGGTACTACATAACACAGGCTGGTATATAGGGGCACAGTACAGGGGCTGTATATAGGGGTACTACATAACAGGCTGGTATATAGGGGCACAGTACAGGGGCTGTATATAGAGGTACTACATAACACAGGCTGGTATATAGGGGCACAGCACAGGGGCTGTATATAGAGGTACTACATAACACAGGCTGGGATATAGGGGCACAGTACAGGGGCTGTATATAGAGGTACTACATAACACAGGCTAGTATATAGGGGCACAGTACAGGGGCTGTATATAGAGGTACTACATAACACAGGCTGGTATATAGGGGCACAGTACAGGGGCTGTATATAGGGGTACTACATAACACAGGCTGGTATATAGGGGCACAGTACAGGGGCTGTATATAGGGGTACTACATAACACAGGCTGGTATATAGGGGCACAGTACAGGGGCTGTATATAGAGGTACTACATAACACAGGCTGGTATATAGGGGCACAGCACAGGGGCTGTATATAGAGGTACTACATAACACAGGCTGGGATATAGGGGCACAGTACAGGGGCTGTATATAGAGGTACTACATAACACAGGCTAGTATATAGGGGCACAGTACAGGGGCTGTATATAGAGGTACTACATAACACAGGCTGGTATATAGGGGCACAGTACAGGGGCTGTATATAGGGGTACTACATAACACAGGCTAGTATATAGGGGCACAGTACAGGGGCTGTATATAGAGGTACTACATAACACAGGCTGGTATATAGGGGCACAGTACAGGGGCTGTATATAGGGGTGCTACATAACACAGGCTGGTATATAGGGGCACAGCACAGGGCTGTATATAAAGGTACTACATAACACAGGCTGGTATATAGGGGCACAGTACAGGGGCTGTATATAGGGGTTATACATAACACAGGCTGGTATATAGGGGCACAGCACAGGGGCTGTATATAGAGGTACTACATAACACAGGCTGGTATATAGGGGCTCAGCACAGGGGCTGTATATAGAGGTACTACATAACACAGGCTGGTATATAGGGGCACAGCACAGGGGCTGTATATAGGGGTACTACATAACACAGGCTGGTATATAGGGGCACAGCACAGGGGCTGTATATAGGGGTGCTACATAACACAGATTGGTATATAGGGGCACAGTACAGGGGCTGTATATAGAGGTACTACATAACACAGGCTGGTATATAGGGGCACAGTAAAGGGGCTGTATATAGACGTACTACATAACACAGGCTGGTATATAGAGGTACTACATAACACAGGCTGGTATATAGGGGCACAGTACAGGGGCTGTATATAGAGGTACTACATAACAGGCTGGTATATAGGGGCACAGCACAGGGGCTGTATATAGAGGTACTACATAACACAGGCTGGTATATAGGGGCACAGTACAGGGACTGTATATAGAGGTACTACATAACACAGACTGGTATATAGGGGCACAGCACAGGGGCTGTATATAGAGGTACTACATAACACAGGCTGGTATATAGGGGCACAGTACAGGGGCTGTATATAGAGGTACTTCATAACACAGGCTGGTATATAGGGGCACAGTACAGGGGCTGTATATAGAGGTACTACATAACACAGACTGGTATATAGGGGCACAGTACAGGGGCTGTATATAGAGGTTACTACATAACACAGGCTGGTATATAGGGGCACAGCACAGGGGCTGTATATAGAGGTACTACATAACACAGGCTGGGATATAGGGGCACAGTACAGGGGCTGTATATAGGGGTACTACATAACACAGGCTGGTATATAGGGGCACAGTACAGGGACTGTATATAGGGGTACTACATAACACAGGCTGGTATATAGGGGCACAGTACAGGGGCTGTATATAGAGGTACTACATAACACAGGCTGGTATATAGGGGCACAGTACAGGGGCTGTATATAGGGGTACTACATAACACAGGCTGGTATATAGGGGCACAGTACAGGGGCTGTATATAGAGGTTACTACATAACACAGGCTGGTATATAGGGGCACAGTACAGGGACTGTATATAGGGGCACTACATAACACAGGCTGGTATATAGGGGCACAGCACAGGGGCTGTATATAGGGGTACTACATAACACAGGCTGGTATATAGGGGCACAGTACAGGGGCTGTATATAGAGGTACTACATAACACAGGCTGGTATATAGGGGCACAGTACAGGGGCTGTATATAGAGGTTACTACATAACACAGGCTAGTATATAGGGGCACAGTACAGGGGCTGTATATAGAGGTACTACATAACACAGGCTGGTATATAGGGCCACAGTACAGGGGCTGTATATAGAGGTACTACATAACACAGGCTGGTATATAGGGGCACAGTACAGGGGCTGTATATAGAGGTACTACATAACACAGACTGGTATATAGGGGCACAGTACAGGGGCTGTATATAGGGGTACTACATAACACAGGCTGGTATATAGGGGCACAGTACAGGGGCTGTATATAGAGGTACTACATAACACAGGCTGGTATATAGGGGCACAGTACAGGGGCTGTATATAGAGGTACTACATAACACAGGCTGGTATATAGGGCACAGTACAGGGGCTGTATATAGAGGTACTACATAACACAGGCTGGTATATAGGGCACAGTACAGGGGCTGTATATAGAGGTACTACATAACACAGGCTGGTATATAGGGGCACAGTACAGGGACTGTATATAGGGGCACTACATAACACAGGCTGGTATATAGGGGCACAGTACAGGGACTGTATATAGAGGTACTACATAACACAGGCTGGTATATAGGGGCACAGTACAGGGGCTGTATATAGAGGTACTACATATCAGGCTGGTATATAGAGGCACAGCACAGGGGCTGTATATAGATGTACTACATAACACAGGCTGGTATATAGGGGCACAGTACAGGGGCTGTATATAGAGGTACTACATAACACAGGCTGGTATATAGGGGCACAGCACAGGGGCTGTATATAGAGGTACTACATAACACAGGCTGGTATATAGGGGCACAGTACAGGGGCTGTATATAGAGGTACTACATAACACAGGCTGGTATATAGGGGCACAGTACAGGGGCTGTATATAGAGGTACTACATAACACAGTCTGGTATATAGGGGCACAGTACAGGGGCTGTATATAGAGGTACTACATAACACAGGCTGGTATATAGGGGCACAGTACAGGGGCTGTATATAGAGGTACTACATAACACAGGCTGGTATATAGGGGCACAGTACAGGGGCTGTATATAGAGGTTACTACATAACACAGGCTGGTATATAGGGGCACAGTACAGGGGCTGTATAAAGAGGTACTACATAACACAGGCTGGTATATAGGGGCACAGTACAGGGGCTGTATATAGGGGTACTACGTAACACAGGCTGGTATATAGGGGCACAGTACAGGGACTGTATATAGGGGTACTACATAACACAGGCTGGGATATAGGGGCACAGCACAGGGGCTGTATATAGAGGTACTACATAACACAGGCTGGTATATAGGGGCACAGTACAGGGGCTGTATATAGAGGTTACTACATAACAGGCTGGTATATAGGGGCACAGTACAGGGGCTGTATATAGAGGTACTACATAACACAGGCTGGTATATAGGGGCACAGCACAGGGGCTGTATATAGAGGTACTACATAACACAGGCTGGTATATAGGGGCACAGTACAGTGGCTGTATATAGGGGTACTACATAACACAGGCTGGTATATAGGGGCACAGTAAAGGGGCTGTATATAGAGGTACTACATAACACAGGCTGGTATATAGGGGCACAGTACAGTGGCTGTATATAGGGGTACTACATAACACAGGCTGGTATATAGGGGCACAGGGGCTGTATATAGAGGTACTACATAACACAGGCTGGTATATAGGGGCACAGTACAGGGGCTGTATATAGAGGTACTACATAACAGGCTGGTATATAGGGGCACAGCACAGGGGCTGTATATAGAGGTACTACATAACACAGGCTGGTATATAGGGGCACAGGGGCTGTATATAGAGGTACTACATAACACAGGCTGGTATATAGGGGCACAGCACAGGGGCTGTATATAGAGGTACTACATAACACAGGCTGGTATATAGGGGCACAGTAAAGGGGCTGTATATAGAGGTACTACATAACACAGGCTGGTATATAGGGGCACATTACAGGGGCTGTATATAGAGGTACTACATAACACAGGCTGGTATATAGGGGCACAGTACAGGGGCTGTATATAGAGGTTACTACATAACACAGGCTGGTATATAGGGGCACAGTACAGGGGCTGTATAAAGAGGTACTACATAACACAGGCTGGTATATAGGGGCACAGTACAGGGGCTGTATATAGGGGTACTACGTAACACAGGCTGGTATATAGGGGCACAGCACAGGGGCTGTATATAGAGGTACTACATAACACAGGCTGGTATATAGGGGCACAGTACAGGGACTGTATATAGGGGTACTACATAACACAGGCTGGGATATAGGGGCACAGCACAGGGGTTGTATATAGAGGTACTACATAACACAGGCTGGTATATAGGGGCACAGTACAGGGGCTGTATATAGAGGTTACTACATAACAGGCTGGTATATAGGGGCACAGTACAGGGGCTGTATATAGAGGTACTACATAACACAGGCTGGTATATAGGGGCACAGCACAGGGGCTGTATATAGAGGTACTACATAACACAGGCTGGTATATAGGGGCACAGTACAGTGGCTGTATATAGGGGTACTACATAACACAGGCTGGTATATAGGGGCACAGCACAGGGGCTGTATATAGAGGTACTACATAACACAGGCTGGGATATAGGGGCACAGCACAGGGGCTGTATATAGAGGTACTACATAACACAGGCTGGTATATAGGGGCACAGTAAAGGGGCTGTGTATAGAGGTACTACATAACAGGCTGGTATATAGGGGCACAGTACAGTGGCTGTATATAGGGGTACTACATAACACAGGCTGGTATATAGGGGCACAGGGGCTGTATATAGAGGTACTACATAACACAGGCTGGTATATAGGGGCACAGTACAGGGGCTGTATATAGAGGTACTACATAACACAGGCTGGTATATAGGGGCACAGTAAAGGGGCTGTATATAGAGGTACTACATAACACAGGCTGGTATATAGGGGCACAGTACAGGGGCTGTATATAGAGGTACTACATAACAGGCTGGTATATAGGGGCACAGCACAGGGGCTGTATATAGAGGTACTACATAACACAGGCTGGTATATAGGGGCACAGGGGCTGTATATAGAGGTACTACATAACACAGGCTGGTATATAGGGGTACAGCACAGGGGCTGTATATAGAGGTACTACATAACACAGGCTGGTATATAGGGGCACAGTAAAGGGGCTGTATATAGAGGTACTACATAACACAGGCTGGTATATAGGGGCACAGTACAGGGGCTGTATATAGAGGTACTACATAACAGGCTGGTATATAAGGGCACAGTAAAGGGGCTGTATATAGAGGTACTACATAACACAGGCTGGTATATAGGGGCACAGTACAGGGGCTGTATATAGAGGTACTACATAACAGGCTGGTATATAGGGGCACAGTAAAGGGGCTGTATATAGAGGTACTACATAACACAGGCTGGTATATAGGGGCACAGCACAGGGGCTGTATATAGAGGTACTACATAACACAGGCTGGTATATAGGGGCACAGTACAGGGGCTGTATATAGAGGTACTACATAACACAGGCTGGTATATAGGGGCACAGTACAGGGACTGTATATAGAGGTACTACATAACACAGACTGGTATATAGGGGCACAGTACAGGGGCTGTATATAGGGGCACTACATAACACAGGCTGGTATATAGGGGCACAGCACAGGGGCTGTATATAGAGGTACTACATAACACAGGCTGGTATATAGGGGCACAGTACAGGGACTGTATATAGAGGTACTACATAGCACAGGCTGGTATATAGGGGCACAGCACAGGGGCTGTATATAGAGGTACTACATAACACAGGCTGGTATATAGGGGCACAGTACAGGGGCTGTATATAGAGGTACTACATAACACAGGCTGGTATATAGGGGCACAGTACAGGGGCTGTATATAGGGGTACTACATAACACAGGCTGGTATATAGGGGCACAGTACAGGGGCTGTATATAGGGGTACTACATAACACAGGCTGGTATATAGGGGCACAGTACAGGGGCTGTATATAGAGGTACTACATAACACAGGCTGGTATATAGGGGCACAGTACAGGGGCTGTATATAGAGGTACTACATAACACAGGCTGGTATATAGGGGCACAGTACAGGGGCTGTATATAGGGGCACTACATAACACAGGCTGGTATATAGGGGCGCAGTACAGGGGCTGTATATAGAGGTACTACATAACACAGGCTGGTATATAGGGGCACAGTACAGGGGCTGTATATAGAGGTACTACATAACACAGGCTGGTATATAGGGGCACAGTACAGGGGCTGTATATAGAGGTACTACATAACACAGGCTGATATATAGGGGCACAGTACAGGGGCTGTATATAGGGGTACTACATAACAGGCTGGTATATAGGGGCACAGTACAGGGGCTGTATATAGAGGTACTACATAACACAGGCTGGTATATAGGGGCACAGCACAGGGGCTGTATATAGAGGTACTACATAACACAGGCTGGTATATAGGGGCACAGTACAGGGGCTGTATATAGAGGTACTACATAACACAGGCTGGTATATAGGGGCACAGTACAGGGGCTGTATATAGAGGTACTACATAACACAGGCTGGTATATAGGGGCACAGTACAGGGGCTATATATATAGGGGTACTACATAACACAGGCTGGTATATAGGGGCACAGCACAGGGCTGTATATAGAGGTACTACATAACACAGGCTGGTATATAGGGGCACAGTACAGGGGCTGTATATAGGGGTTATACATAACACAGGCTGGTATATAGGGGCACAGCACAGGGGCTGTATATAGAGGTACTACATAACACAGGCTGGTATATAGGGGCACAGCACAGGGGCTGTATATAGGGGTACTACATAACACAGATTGGTATATAGGGGCACAGTACAGGGGCTGTATATAGAGGTACTACATAACACAGGCTGGTATATAGGGGCACAGTAAAGGGGCTGTATATAGAGGTACTACATAACACAGGCTGGTATATAGGGGCACAGTACAGGGTCTGTATATAGAGGTACTACATAATAGGCTGGTATATAGGGGCACAGCACAGGGGCTGTATATAGAGGTACTACATAACACAGGCTGGTATATAGGGGCACAGTACAGGGACTGTATATAGAGGTACTACATAACACAGACTGGTATATAGGGGCACAGCACAGGGGCTGTATATAGAGGTACTACATAACACAGGCTGGTATATAGGGGCACAGTACAGGGGCTGTATATAGAGGTACTACATAACACAGGCTGGTATATAGGGGCACAGTACAGGGGCTGTATATAGAGGTACTACATAACACAGGCTGGGATATAGGGGCACAGTACAGGGGCTGTATATAGGGGTACTACATAACACAGGCTGGTATATAGGGGCACAGTAAAGGGGCTGTATATAGAGGTACTACATAACACAGGCTGGTATATAGGGGCACAGTACAGGGGCTGTATATAGAGGTTACTACATAACACAGGCTGGTATATAGGGGCACAGCACAGGGGCTGTATATAGAGGTACTACATAACACAGGCTGGTATATAGGGGCACAGCACAGGGGCTGTATGTAGAGGTACTACATAACACAGGCTGGTATATAGGGGCACAGTACAGGGACTGTATATAGAGGTACTACATAACACAGGCTGGTATATAGGGGCACAGTACAGGGGCTGTATATAGAGGTACTACATAACACAGGCTGGTATATAGGGGCACAGCACAGGGGCTGTATATAGAGGTACTACGTAACACAGGCTGGTATATAGGGGCACAGCACAGGGGCTGTATATAGAGGTACTACATAACACAGGCTGGTATATAGGGGCACAGCACAGGGGCTGTATATAGAGGTACTACATAACACAGGCTGGTATATAGGGGCACAGTACAGGGGCTGTATGTAGAGGTACTACATAACACAGGCTGGTATATAGAGGCACAGTACAGGGGCTGTATATAGAGGTACTACGTAACACAGGCTGGTATATAGGGGCACAGTACAGGGGCTGTATATAGAGGTACTACGTAACACAGGCTGGTATATAGGGGCACAGCACAGGGGCTGTATATAGAGGTACTACATAACACAGGCTGGTATATAGGGGCACAGTACAGGGGCTGTATATAGAGGTACTACATAACACAGGCTGGTATATAGGGGCACAGTACAGGGGCTGTATATAGAGGTACTACATAACACAGTCTGGTATATAGGGGCACAGTACAGTGGCTGTATATAGAGGTACTACATAACACAGGCTGGTATATAGGGGCACAGTACAGGGGCTGTATATAGAGGTACTACATAACACAGGCTGGTATATAGGGGCACAGCACAGGGGCTGTATATAGAGGTACTACATAACACAGGCTGGTATATAGGGGCACAGTACAGGGGCTGTATATAGAGGTACTACGTAACACAGGCTGGTATATAGGGGCACAGTACAGGGACTGTATATAGGGGTACTACATAACACAGGCTGGGATATAGGGGCACAGCACAGGGGCTGTATATAGAGGTACTACATAACACAGGCTGGTATATAGGGGCACAGTACAGGGGCTGTATATAGGGGTACTACATAACAGGCTGGTATATAGGGGCACAGTACAGGGGCTGTATGTAGAGGTACTACATAACACAGGCTGGTATATAGGGGCACAGCACAGGGGCTGTATATAGAGGTACTACATAACACAGGCTGGGATATAGCGGCACAGTACAGGGGCTGTATATAGAGGTACTACATAACACAGGCTGGTATATAGGGGCACAGTACAGGGGCTGTATATAGGGGTACTACATAACACAGGCTGGTATATAGGGGCACAGGGGCTGTATATAGAGGTACTACATAACACAGGCTGGTATATAGGGGCACAGTACAGGGGCTGTATATAGGGGTTATACATAACACAGGCTGGTATATAAGGGCACAGTACAGGGGCTGTATATAGGGGTTATACATAACACAGGCTGGTATATAGGGGCACAGTAAAGGGGCTGTATATAGAGGTACTACATAACACAGGCTGGTATATAGGGGCACAGTACAGGGGCTGTATATAGAGGTACTACATAACACAGGCTGGTATATAGGGGCACAGCACAGGGGCTGTATATAGAGGTACTACATAACACAGGCTGGTATATAGGGGCACAGTACAGGGGCTGTATATAGGGGTACTACATAACACAGGCTGGTATATAGGGGCACAGCACAGGGCTGTATATAGAGGTACTACATAACACAGGCTGGTATATAGGGGCACAGTAAAGGGGCTGTATATAGAGGTACTACATAACACAGGCTGGTATATAGGGGCACAGTACAGGGGCTGTATATAGAGGTACTACATAACACAGGCTGGGATATAGGGGCACAGTACAGGGGCTGTATATAGAGGTACTACATAACACAGGCTGGTATATAGGGGCACAGTACAGGGGCTGTATATAGGGGTACTACATAACACAGGCTGGTATATAGGGGCACAGGGGCTGTATATAGAGGTACTACATAACACAGGCTGGTATATAGGGGCACAGTACAGGGGCTGTATATAGGGGTTATACATAACACAGGCTGGTATATAGGTGCACAGCACAGGGGCTGTATATAGAGGTACTACATAACACAGGCTGGTATATAGGGGCACAGTACAGGGGCTGTATATAGAGGTACTACATAACACAGGCTGGTATATAGGGGCACAGCACAGGGACTGTATATAGAGGTACTACATAACACAGGCTGGTATATAGGGGCACAGCACAGGGGCTGTATATAGAGGTACTACATAACACAGGCTGGTATATAGGGGCACAGTACAGGGGCTGTATATAGGGGTACTACATAACACATGCTGGTATATAGGGGCACAGTACAGGGCTGTATATAGAGGTACTACATAACACAGATTGGTATATAGGGTCACAGGACAGGGGCTGTATATAGAGGTACTACATAACATAGGCTGGTATATAGGGGCACAGCACAGGGGCTGTATATAGAGGTACTACATAACACAGGCTGGTATATAGGGGCACAGTACAGGGGCTGTATATAGAGGTTACTACATAACATAGGCTGGTATATAGGGCACAGCACAGGGCTGTATATAGAGGTACTACATAACACAGATTGGTATATAGGGGCACAGTACAGGGGCTGTATATAGAGGTACTACATAGCACAGGCTGGTATATAGGGGCACAGCACAGGGGCTGTATATAGAGGTACTACATAACACAGGCTGGTATATAGGGGCACAGTACAGGGGCTGTATATAGAGGTACTACATAACACAGGCTGGTATATAGGGGCACAGTACAGGGACTGTATATAGAGGTTACTACATAACACAGGCTGGTATATAGGGGCACAGCACAGGGCTGTATATGGAGGTACTACATAACACAGGCTGGTATATAGGGGCACAGCACAGGGGCTGTATATAGAGGTACTACATAACACAGGCTGGTATATAGGGGCACAGTACAGGGGCTGTATATAGGGGCACTACATAACACAGGCTGGTATATAGGGGCACAGCACAGGGGCTGTATATAGAGGTACTACATAACACAGGCTGGTATATAGGGGCACAGTACAGGGACTGTATATAGAGGTACTACATAGCACAGGCTGGTATATAGGGGCACAGCACAGGGGCTGTATATAGAGGTACTACATAACACAGGCTGGTATATAGGGGCACAGTACAGGGGCTGTATATAGGGGTACTACATAACACAGGCTGGTATATAGGAGCACAGTACAGGGGCTGTATATAGAGGTACTACATAACACAGGCTGGTATATAGGGGCACAGGGGCTGTATATAGGGGTACTACATAACACAGGCTGGTATATAGGGGCACAGCACGGGCTGTATATAGAGGTACTACATAACACAGGCTGGTATATAGGGGCACAGTACAGGGGCTGTATATAGAGGTACTACATAACACAGGCTGGTATATAGGGGCGCAGTACAGGGGCTGTATATAGAGGTACTACATAACACAGGCTGGTATATAGGGGAACAGGGGCTGTATATAGGGGCACTACATAACACAGGCTGGTATATAGGGGTGCAGTACAGGGGCTGTATATAGAGGTACTACATAACACAGGCTGGTATATAGGGGCACAGCACAGGGGCTGTATATAGAGGTACTACATAACACAGGCTGGTATATAGGGGCACAGTACAGGGGCTGTATATAGAGGTACTACATAACACAGGCTGGTATATAGGGGCACAGTACAGGGGCTGTATATAGAGGTACTACATAACACAGGCTGGGATATAGGGGCACAGTACAGGGGCTGTATATAGAGGTACTACATAACACAGGCTGGTATATAGGGGCACAGTACAGGGGCTGTATATAGAGGTACTACATAACACAGGCTGGTATATAGGGGCACAGTACAGGGGCTGTATATAGAGGTACTACATAACACAGGCTGGTATATAGGGGCACAGTACAGGGGCTGTATATAGAGGTACTACATAACACAGGCTGGTATATAGGGGCACAGCACAGGGGCTGTATATAGAGGTACTACATAACACAGGCTGGTATATAGGGGCACAGCACAGGGGCTGTATATAGAGGTACTACATAACACAGGCTGGTATATAGGGGCACAGCACAGGGCTGTATATAGAGGTACTACATAACACAGGCTGGTATATAGGGCACAGTACAGGGGCTGTATATAGAGGTACTACATAACACAGGCTGGTATATAGGGCACAGTACAGGGGCTGTATATAGAGGTACTACATAACACAGGCTGGTATATAGGGACACAGTACAGGGGCTGTATATAGGGGTACTACATAACACAGGCTGGTATATAGGGGCACAGTACAGGGACTGTATATAGAGGTACTACATAACACAGACTGGTATATAGGGGCACAGTACAGGGGCTGTATATAGAGGTACTACATAACACAGGCTGGTATATAGGGGCACAGGGGCTGTATATAGGGGTACTACATAACACAGGCTGGTATATAGGGGCACAGTACAGGGGCTGTATATAGAGGTACTACATAACACAGGCTGGTATATAGGGGCACAGTACAGGGGCTGTATATAGAGGTACTACATAACACAGGCTGGTATATAGGGGCACAGCACAGGGCTGTATATAGAGGTACTACATAACACAGGCTGGTATATAGGGGCACAGCACAGGGGCTGTATATAGAGGTACTACATAACACAGGCTGGTATATAGGGGCACAGTACAGGGGCTGTATATAGAGGTACTACATAACACAGGCTGGTATATAGGGGCACAGCACAGGGCTGTATATAGAGGTACTACATAACACAGGCTGGTATATAGGGGCACAGCACAGGGGCTGTATATAGAGGTACTACATAACACAGGCTGGTATATAGGGGCACAGTACAGGGGCTGTATATAGGGGTTATACATAACACAGGCTGGTATATAGGGGCACAGCACAGGGGCTGTATATAGAGGTACTACATAACACAGGCTGGTATATAGGGGCACAGTAAAGGGGCTGTATATAGAGGTACTACATAACACAGACTGGTATATAGGGGCACAGCACAGGGGCTGTATATAGAGGTACTACATAACACAGGCTGGTATATAGGGGCACAGTACAGGGGCTGTATATAGAGGTACTACATAACACAGGCTGGTATATAGGGGCACAGTACAGGGGCTGTATATAGAGGTACTACATAACACAGGCTGGTATATAGGGGCACATTACAGGGGCTGAATACAGAGGTACTACATAACACAGGCTGGTATATAGGGGCACAGTACAGGGGCTGTATATAGAGGTACTACATAACACAGGCTGGTATATAGGGGCACAGTACAGGGGCTGTATATAGAGGTACTACATAACACAGGCTGGTATATAGGGGCACAGTACAGGGGCTGTATATAGAGGTACTACATAACACAGGCTGGTATATAGGGGCACATTACAGGGGCTGAATATAGAGGTACTACATAACACAGGCTGGTATATAGGGGCACAGTACAGGGGCTGTATATAGAGGTACTACATAACACAGGCTGGTATATAGGGGCACCGTACAGGGGCTGTATATAGAGGTACTACATAACACAGGCTGGTATATAGGGGCACAGTAAAGGGGCTGTATATAGAGGTACTACATAACACAGACTGGTATATAGGGGCACAGCACAGGGGCTGTATATAGAGGTACTACATAACACAGGCTGGTATATAGGGGCACAGTACAGGGGCTGTATATAGAGGTACTACATAACACAGGCTGGTATATAGGGGCACAGTACAGGGGCTGTATATAGAGGTACTACATAACACAGGCTGGTATATAGGGGCACAGTACAGGGGCTGTATATAGAGGTACTACATAACACAGGCTGGTATATAGGGGCACATTACAGGGGCTGAATATAGAGGTACTACATAACACAGGCTGGTATATAGGGGCACAGTACAGGGGCTGTATATAGAGGTACTACATAACACAGGCTGGTATATAGGGGCACCGTACAGGGGCTGTATATAGAGGTACTACATAACACAGGCTGGTATATAGGGGCACAGTAAAGGGGCTGTATATAGAGGTACTACATAACACAGACTGGTATATAGGGGCACAGCACAGGGGCTGTATATAGAGGTACTACATAACACAGGCTGGTATATAGGGGCACAGTACAGGGGCTGTATATAGAGGTACTACATAACACAGGCTGGTATATAGGGGCACAGTACAGGGGCTGTATATAGAGGTACTACATAACACAGGCTGGTATATAGGGGCACATTACAGGGGCTGAATACAGAGGTACTACATAACACAGGCTGGTATATAGGGGCACAGTACAGGGGCTGTATATAGAGGTACTACATAACACAGGCTGGTATATAGGGGCACAGTACAGGGGCTGTATATAGAGGTACTACATAACACAGGCTGGTATATAGGGGCACAGTACAGGGGCTGTATATAGAGGTACTACATAACACAGGCTGGTATATAGGGGCACAGTACAGGGGCTGTATATAGAGGTACTACATAACAGGCTGGTATATAGGGGCACAGCACAGGGGCTGTATATAGAGGTACTACATAACACAGGCTGGTATATAGGGGCACAGTACAGGGACTGTATATAGAGGTACTACATAACACAGACTGGTATATAGGGGCACAGCACAGGGGCTGTATATAGAGGTACTACATAACACAGGCTGGTATATAGGGGCACAGTACAGGGGCTGTATATAGAGGTACTACATAACACAGGCTGGTATATAGGGGCACAGTACAGGGGCTGTATATAGAGGTACTACATAACACAGGCTGGTATATAGGGGCACATTACAGGGGCTGAATACAGAGGTACTACATAACACAGGCTGGTATATAGGGGCACAGTACAGGGGCTGTATATAGAGGTACTACATAACACAGGCTGGTATATAGGGGCACAGTACAGGGGCTGTATATAGAGGTACTACATAACACAGGCTGGTATATAGGGGCACATTACAGGGGCTGTATATAGAGGTACTACATAACACAGGCTGGTATATAGGGGCACAGTACAGGGGCTGTATATAGAGGTACTACATAACACAGGCTGGTATATAGGGGCACCGTACAGGGGCTGTATATAGGGGTACTACATAACACAGGCTGGTATATAGGGGCACAGTACAGGGGCTGTATATAGAGGTACTACATAACACAGGCTGGTATATAGGGGCACAGTACAGGGGCTGTATATAGGGGTACTACATAACACAGGCTGGTATATAGGGGCACCGTACAGGGGCTGTATATAGGGGTACTACATAACACAGGCTGGTATATAGGGGCACAGTACAGGGGCTGTATATAGAGGTACTACATAACACAGGCTGGTATATAGGGGCACAATACAGGGTCTGTATATAGAGGTACTACATAACACAGGCTGGTATATAGGGGCACAGTACAGGGGCTGTATATAGGGGTACTACATAACACAGGCTGGTATATAGGGGCACAGTACAGGGGCTGTATATAGAGGTACTACATAACACAGGCTGGTATATAGGGGCACCGTACAGGGGCTGTATATAGGGGTACTACATAACACAGGCTGGTATATAGGGGCACAGTACAGGGGCTGTATATAGAGGTACTACATAACACAGGCTGGTATATAGGGGCACCGTACAGGGGCTGTATATAGAGGTTACTACATAACACAGGCTGGTATATAGGGGCACAGTACAGGGGCTGTATATAGAGGTACTACATAACAGGCTGGTATATAGGAGCACAGCACAGGGGCTGTATATAGAGGTACTACATAACACAGGCTGGTATATAGGGGCACAGTACAGGGGCTGTATATAGAGGTACTACATAACACAGGCTGGTATATAGGGGCACAGTACAGGGGCTGTATATAGAGGTACTACAGAACACAGGCTGGTATATAGGGGCACAGTACAGGGGCTGAATATAGAGGTACTACATAACACAGGCTGGTATATAGGGGCACCGTACAGGGGCTGTATATAGAGGTTACTACATAACACAGGCTGGTATATAGGGGCACAGTACAGGGGCTGTATATAGAGGTACTACATAACAGGCTGGTATATAGGAGCACAGCACAGGGGCTGTATATAGAGGTACTACATAACACAGGCTGGTATATAGGGGCACAGTACAGGGGCTGTATATAGAGGTTACTACATAACACAGGCTGGGATATAGGGGCACAGTACAGGGACTGTATATAGGGGCACTACATAACACAGGCTGGTATATAGGGGCACAGGGGCTGTATATAGAGGTACTACATAACACAGGCTGGTATATAGGGGCACAGCACAGGGGCTGTATATAGAGGTACTACATAACAGGCTGGTATATAGGGGCACAGCACAGGGGCTGTATATAGAGGTACTACATAACACAGGCTGGTATATAGGGGCACAGTACAGGGACTGTATATAGAGGTACTACATAACACAGGCTGGTATATAGGGGCACAGCACAGGGGCTGTATATAGAGGTACTACATAACACAGGCTGGTATATAGGGACACAGCACAGGGGCTGTATATAGAGGTACTACATAACACAGGCTGGTATATAGGGGCACAGTACAGGGGCTGTATATAGAGGTACTACATAACACAGGCTGGTATATAGGGCACAGTACAGGGGCTGTATATAGAGGTACTACATAACACAGGCTGGTATATAGGGGCACAGTACAGGGGCTGTATATAGAGGTACTACATAACACAGGCTGGTATATAGGGGCACAGTACAGGGGCTGTATATAGAAGTACTACATAACACAGGCTGGTATATAGGGGCACAGCACATGGGCTGTATATAGAGGTACTACATAACACAGGCTGGTATATAGGGGCACAGCACATGGGCTGTATATAGAGGTACTACATAACACAGGCTGGTATATAGGGGCACAGTACAGGGGCTGTATATAGGGGTACTACATAACACAGGCTGCTATACAGGGGCTGTATATAGAAGTACTACATAACACAGGCTGGTATATAGGGGCACAGCACATGGGCTGTATATAGAGGTACTACATAACACAGGCTGGTATATAGGGGCACAGCACAGGGCTGTATATAGAGGTACTACATAACACAGGCTGGTATATAGGGCACAGTACAGGGGCTGTATAAAGGGGTACTACATAACACAGGCTGGTATATAGGGGCACAGTACAGGGGCTGTATATAGAGGTACTACATAACACAGGCTGGTATATAGGGGCACAGTACAGGGCTGTATATAGAGGTACTACATAACACAGGCTGGTATATAGGGGCACAGTACAGGGGCTGTATATAGAGGTACTACATAACACAGGCTGGGATATAGGGGCACAGTACAGGGGCTGTATATAGAGGTACTACATAACACAGGCTGGTATATAGGGGCACAGTACAGGGACTGTATATAGAGGTACTACATAACACAGGCTGGTATATAGGGGCACAGTACAGGGGCTGTATATAGAGGTACTACATAACACAGGCTGGTATATAGGGGCACAGCACAGGGGCTGTATATAGGGGTACTTCATAACACCGACTGGTATATAGGGGCACAGTACAGGGGCTGTATATAGGGGTACTACATAACACATGCTGGTATATAGGGGCACAGTACAGGAGCTGTATATAGAGGTACTACATAACACAGGCTGGTATATAGGGGCACAGTACAGGGGCTGTATATAGAGGTACTACATAACAGCCTGGTATATAGGGGCACAGCACAGGGGCTGTATATAGAGGTACTACATAACAGGCTGGTATATAGGGGCACAGTACAGGGGCTGTATATAGAGGTTACTACATAACACAGGCTGGTATATAGGGGCACAGTACAGGGGCTGTATATAGAGGTACTACATAACACAGGCTGGTATATAGGGGCACAGTACAGGGGCTGTATATAGAGGTTACTACATAACACAGGCTGGTATATAGGGGCACTACATAACACAGGCTGGTATGTAGGGGCACAGTACAGGGGCTGTATATAGAGGTACTACATAACACAGGCTGGTATATGGGGGCACAGTACAGGGGCTGTATATAGAGGTACTACATAACACAGGCTGGTATATAGGGGCACAGTACAGGGACTGTATATAGAGGTACTACATAACACAGGCTGGTATATAGGGGCACAGTACAGGGGCTGTATATAGAGGTACTACATAACACAGGCTGGTATATAGGGGCACAGCACAGGGGCTGTATATAGGGGTACTTCATAACACCGGCTGGTATATAGGGGCACAGTACAGGGGCTGTATATAGGGGTACTACATAACACAGGCTGGTATATAGGGGCACAGTACAGGAGCTGTATATAGAGGTACTACATAACACAGGCTGGTATATAGGGGCACAGTACAGGGGCTGTATATAGAGGTACTACATAACAGCCTGGTATATAGGGGCACAGCACAGGGGCTGTATATAGAGGTACTACATAACAGGCTGGTATATAGGGGCACAGTACAGGGGCTGTATATAGAGGTTACTACATAACACAGGCTGGTATATAGGGGCACAGTACAGGGGCTGTATATAGAGGTACTACATAACACAGGCTGGTATATAGGGGCACAGTACAGGGGCTGTATATAGAGGTTACTACATAACACAGGCTGGTATATAGGGGCACTACATAACACAGGCTGGTATATAGGGGCACAGTACAGGGGCTGTATATAGAGGTACTACATAACACAGGCTGGTATATGGGGGCACAGTACAGGGGCTGTATATAGAGGTACTACATAACACAGGCTGGTATATAGGGTCACAGTACAGGGGCTGTATATAGAGGTACTACATAACACAGGCTGGTATATAGGGGTACAGCACAGGGACTGTATATAGAGGTACTACATAACACAGACTGGTATATAGGGGCACAGCACAGGGGCTGTATATAGGGGCACTACATAACACAGGCTGGTATATAGGGGCACAGCACAGGGATTGTATATAGAGGTACTACATAACACAGGCTGGTATATAGGGCACAGTACAGGGGCTGTATATAGAGGTACTACATAACACAGACTGGTATATAGGGGCACAGCACAGGGGCTGTATATAGAGGTACTACATAACACAGGCTGGTATATAGGGCCACAGTACAGGGGCTGTATATAGAGGTACTACATAACACAGGCTGGTATATAGGGGCACAGCACAGGGGCTGTATATAGAGGTACTACATAACACAGGCTGGTATATAGGGGCACAGCACAGGGGCTGTATATAGGGGTACTACATAACACAGGCTGGTATATAGGGGCACAGCACAGGGATTGTATATAGAGGTACTACATAACACAGGCTGGTATATAGGGGCACAGTACAGGGGCTGTATATAGAGGTACTACACAACACAGGCTGGTATATAGGGGCACAGCACAGGGGCTGTATATAGGGGCACTACATAACACAGGCTGGGATATAGGGGCACAGCACAGGGGCTGTATATAGAGGTACTACATAACACAGGCTGGTATATAGGGCCACAGTACAGGGGCTGTATATAGAGGTACTACATAACACAGGCTGGTATATAGGGGCACAGTACAGGGGCTGTATATAGAGGTACTACATAACACAGGCTGGTATATAGGGGCACAGTAAAGGGGCTGTATATAGAGGTACTACATAACACAGGCTGGTATATAGGGGCACAGTAAAGGGGCTGTATATAGAGGTACTACATAACACAGGCTGGTATATAGGGGCACAGTAAAGGGGCTGTATATAGAGGTACTACATAACACAGGCTGGTATATAGGGGCACAGTACAGGGACTGTATATAAAGGTACTACATAACACAGGCTGGTATATAGGAGCACAGCACAGGGGCTGTATATAGAGGTACTACATAACACAGGCTGGTATATAGGGGCACAGTACAGGGGCTGTATATAGGGGCACTACATAACACAGGCTGGTATATAGGGGCACAGCACAGGGGCTGTATATAGGGGCACTACATAACACAGACTGGTATATAGGGGCACAGCACAGGGACTGTATATAGAGGTACTGCATAACACAGACTGGTATATAGGGGAACAGCACAGGGACTGTATATAGAGGTACTACATAACACAGGCTGGTATATAGGGGCACAGTACAGGGGCTGTATATAGAGGTACTACATAACACAGGCTGGTATATAGGGGCACAGCACAGGGCTGTATATAGAGGTACTACATAACACAGGCTGGTATATAGGGGCACAGCACAGGGCTGTATATAGAGGTACTACATAACACAGACTGGTATATAGGGGCACAGCACAGGGACTGTATATAGAGGTACTACATAACACAGGCTGGTATATAGGGGCACAGCACAGGGCTGTATATAGAGGTACTACATAACACAGGCTGGTATATAGGGGCACAGCACAGGGCTGTATATAGAGGTACTACATAACACAGACTGGTATATAGGGGCATAGCACAGGGACTGTATATAGAGGTACTACATAACACAGGCTGGTATATAGGGGCACAGCACAGGGCTGTATATAGAGGCACTACATAACACAGGCTGGTATATAGGGGCACAGCACAGGGCTGTATATAGAGGCACTACATAACACAGGCTGGTATATAGGGGCACAGCACAGGGCTGTATATAGAGGTACTACATAACACAGGCTGGTATATAGGGGCACAGTACAGGGACTGTATATAGAGGTACTACATAACACAGGCTGGTATATAGGGGCACAGCACAGGGCTGTATATAGAGGCACTACATAACACAGACTGGTATATAGGGGCACAGCACAGGGCTGTATATAGAGGTACTACATAACACAGGCTGGTATATAGGGGCACAGTACAGGGACTGTATATAGAGGTACTACATAACACAGGCTGGTATATAGGGGCACAGTACAGGGGCTGTATATAGAGGTACTACATAACACAGGCTGGTATATAGGGGCACAGTACAGGGACTGTATATAGAGGTACTACATAACACAGGCTGGTATATAGGGGCACAGTACAGGGGCTGTATATAGAGGTACTACATAACACAGGCTGGTATATAGGGGCACAGCACAGGGCTGTATATAGAGGTACTACATAACACAGGCTGGTATATAGGGGCACAGCACAGGGGCTGTATATAGAGGTACTACATAACACAGGCTGGTATATAGGGGCACAGCACAGGGGCTGTATATAGAGGTACTACATAACACAGGCTGGTATATAGGGGCACAGCACAGGGGCTGTATATAGAGGTACTACATAACACAGGCTGGTATATAGGGGCACAGCACAGGGCTGTATATAGAGGTACTATATAACACAGACTGGTATATAGGGGCACAGTACAGGGGCTGTATATAGAGGTACTACATAACACAGGCTGGTATATAGGGCACAGTACAGGGGCTGTATATAGAGGTACTACATAACACAGGCTGGTATATAGGGGCACAGTACAGGGGTTGTATATAGAGGTACTACATAACACAGGCTGGTATATAGGGGCACAGCACAGGGGCTGTATATAGGGGTACTACATAACACAGGCTGGTATATAGGGGCACAGGGGCTGTATATAGGGGTACTAAATAACACAGGCTGGTATATAGGGGCACAGTACAGGGGCTGTATATAGAGGTACTACATAACACAGGCTGGTATATAGGGGCACAGCACAGGGGCTGTATATATGGGTACTACATAACACAGGCTGGTATATAGGGGCACAGGGGCTGTATATAGAGGTACTACATAACACAGGCTGGTATATAGGGGCACAGTACAGGGGCTGTATATAGAGGTACTACATAACATAGGCTGATATATAGGGGCACAGCACAGGGCTGTATATAGAGGTACTACATAACACAGGCTGGTATATAGGGGCACAGCACAGGGCTGTATATAGAGGTACTACATAACAGGCTGGTATATAGGGGCACAGCACATGGGCTGTATATAGAGGTACTACATAACACAGGCTGGTATATAGGGGCACAGCACATGGGCTGTATATAGAGGTACTACATAACACAGGCTGGTATATAGGGGCACAGTACAGGGGCTGTATATAGGGGTACTACATAACACAGGCTGCTATACAGGGGCTGTATATAGGGGCACTACATAACACAGGCTGGTATATAGGGCACAGTACAGGGGCTGTATAAAGGGGTACTACATAACACAGGCTGGTATATAGGGGCACAGTACAGGGGCTGTATATAGAGGTACTACATAACACAGGCTGGTATATAGGGGCACAGGGGCTGTATATAGCGGCACTACATAGCACAGGCTGGTATATAGGGGCACAGCACAGGGGCTGTATATAGAGGTACTACATAACACAGGCTGGTATATAGGGGCACAGTACAGGGCTGTATATAGAGGTACTACATAACACAGGCTGGTATATAGGGGCACAGTACAGGGGCTGTATATAGAGGTACTACATAACACAGGCTGGGATATAGGGGCACAGTACAGGGGCTGTATATAGAGGTACTACATAACACAGGCTGGTATATAGGGGCACAGTACAGGGGCTGTATATAGAGGTACTACATAACACAGGCTGGTATATAGGGGCACAGTACAGGGGCTGTATATAGAGGTACTACATAACACAGGCTGGTATATAGGGGCACAGCACAGGGGCTGTATATAGGGGTACTTCATAACACCGGCTGGTATATAGGGGCACAGTACAGGGGCTGTATATAGGGGTACTACATAACACAGGCTGGTATATAGGGGCACAGTACAGGAGCTGTATATAGAGGTACTACATAACACAGGCTGGTATATAGGGGCACAGTACAGGGGCTGTATATAGAGGTACTACATAACAGCCTGGTATATAGGGGCACAGCACAGGGGCTGTATATAGAGGTACTACATAACAGGCTGGTATATAGGGGCACAGTACAGGGGCTGTATATAGAGGTTACTACATAACACAGGCTGGTATATAGGGGCACAGTACAGGGGCTGTATATAGAGGTACTACATAACACAGGCTGGTATATAGGGGCACAGTACAGGGGCTGTATATAGAGGTTACTACATAACACAGGCTGGTATATAGGGGCACTACATAACACAGGCTGGTATATAGGGGCACAGTACAGGGGCTGTATATAGAGGTACTACATAACACAGGCTGGTATATAGGGGCACTACATAACACAGGCTGGTATATAGGGGCACAGTACAGGGGCTGTATATAGAGGTTACTACATAACACAGGCTGGTATATAGGGGCACTACATAACACAGGCTGGTATATGGGGGCACAGTACAGGGGCTGTATATAGAGGTACTACATAACACAGGCTGGTATATAGGGTCACAGTACAGGGGCTGTATATAGAGGTACTACATAACACAGGCTGGTATATAGGGGTACAGCACAGGGACTGTATATAGAGGTACTACATAACACAGACTGGTATATAGGGGCACAGCACAGGGGCTGTATATAGGGGCACTACATAACACAGGCTGGTATATAGGAGCACAGCACAGGGATTGTATATAGAGGTACTACATAACACAGGCTGGTATATAGGGGCACAGCACAGGGGCTGTATATAGAGGTACTACATAACACAGACTGGTATATAGGGGCACAGCACAGGGGCTGTATATAGAGGTACTACATAACACAGGCTGGTATATAGGGCCACAGTACAGGGGCTGTATATAGAGGTACTACATAACACAGACTGGTATATAGGGGCACAGCACAGGGACTGTATATAGAGGTACTACATAACACAGGCTGGTATATAGGGGCACAGCACAGGGGCTGTATATAGAGGTACTACATAACACAGGCTGGTATATAGGGGCACAGCACAGGGGCTGTATATAGGGGTACTACATAACACAGGCTGGTATATAGGGGCACAGCACAGGGATTGTATATAGAGGTACTACATAACAGGCTGGTATATAGGGGCACAGTAAAGGGGCTGTATATAGAGGTACTACATAACACAGGCTGGTATATAGGGGCACAGTAAAGGGGCTGTATATAGAGGTACTACATAACACAGGCTGGTATATAGGGGCACAGTACAGGGACTGTATATAAAGGTACTACATAACACAGGCTGGTATATAGGAGCACAGCACAGGGGCTGTATATAGAGGTACTACATAACACAGGCTGGTATATAGGGGCACAGTACAGGGGCTGTATATAGGGGCACTACATAACACAGGCTGGTATATAGGGGCACAGTACAGGGACTGTATATAGAGGTACTACATAACACAGGCTGGTATATAGGGGCACAGTACAGGGGCTGTATATAGGGGCACTACATAACACAGACTGGTATATAGGGGCACAGTACAGGGACTGTATATAGAGGTACTACATAACACAGGCTGGTATATAGGGGCACAGCACAGGGGCTGTATATAGGGGTACTGCATAACACAGACTGGTATATAGGGGAACAGCACAGGGACTGTATATAGAGGTACTACATAACACAGGCTGGTATATAGGGGCACAATACAGGGGCTGTATATAGAGGTACTACATAACACAGGCTGGTATATAGGGGAACAGCACAGGGGCTGTATATAGAGGTACTACATAACACAGGCTGGTATATAGGGGCACAGCACAGGGCTGTATATAGAGGTACTACATAACACAGACTGGTATATAGGGGCACAGCACAGGGACTGTATATAGAGGTACTACATAACACAGGCTGGTATATAGGGGCACAGCACAGGGCTGTATATAGAGGTACTACATAACACAGGCTGGTATATAGGGGCACAGCACAGGGCTGTATATAGAGGTACTACATAACACAGACTGGTATATAGGGGCACAGCACAGGGACTGTATATAGAGGTACTACATAACACAGGCTGGTATATAGGGGCACAGCACAGGGCTGTATATAGAGGCACTACATAACACAGGCTGGTATATAGGGGCACAGCACAGGGCTGTATATAGAGGTACTACATAACACAGACTGGTATATAGGGCACAGTACAGGGGCTGTATATAGAGGTACTACATAACACAGACTGGTATATAGGGGCACAGTACAGGGACTGTATATAGAGGTACTACATAACACAGGCTGGTATATAGGGGCACAGTACAGGGGCTGTATATAGAGGTACTACATAACACAGGCTGGTATATAAGGGCACAGTACAGGGACTGTATATAGAGGTACTACATAACACAGGCTGGTATATAGGGGCACAGTACAGGGGCTGTATATAGAGGTACTACATAACACAGGCTGGTATATAGGGGCACAGCACAGGGCTGTATATAGAGGTACTACATAACACAGGCTGGTATATAGGGGCACAGCACAGGGGCTGTATATAGAGGTACTACATAACACAGGCTGGTATATAGAGGCACAGCACAGGGGCTGTATATAGAGGTACTACATAACACAGGCTGGTATATAGGGGCACAGCACAGGGCTGTATATAGAGGTACTATATAACACAGACTGGTATATAGGGGCACAGTACAGGGGCTGTATATAGAGGTACTACATAACACAGGCTGGTATATAGGGCACAGTACAGGGGCTGTATATAGAGGTACTACATAACACAGGCTGGTATATAGGGGCACAGTACAGGGGCTGTATATAGAGGTACTACATAACACAGGCTGGTATATAGGGGCACAGCACAGGGGCTGTATATAGGGGTACTACATAACACAGGCTGGTATATAGGGGCACAGGGGCTGTATATAGGGGTACTACATAACACAGGCTGGTATATAGGGGCACAGTACAGGGGCTGTATATAGAGGTACTACATAACACAGGCTGGTATATAGGGGCACAGCACAGGGGCTGTATATAGGGGTACTACATAACACAGGCTGGTATATAGGGGCACAGGGGCTGTATATAGAGGTACTACATAACACAGGCTGGTATATAGGGGCACAGTACAGGGGCTGTATATAGAGGTACTACATAACACAGGCTGGTATATAGGGGCACAGTACAGGGGCTGTATATAGAGGTATTACATAACACAGGCTGATATATAGGGGCACAGCACAGGGCTGTATATAGAGGTACTACATAACACAGACTGGTATATAGGGGCACAGTACAGGGGCTGTATATAGAGGTACTACATAACACAGGCTGGTATATAGGGGCACAGTACAGGGGCTGTATATAGAGGTACTACATAACACAGGCTGATATATAGGGGCACAGCACAGGGCTGTATATAGAGGTACTACATAACACAGGCTGGTATATAGGGGCACAGCACAGGGCTGTATATAGAGGTACTACATAACAGGCTGGTATATAGGGGCACAGCACAGGGCACTCCAGTATTGCAGATTGGACATGATTGTTTGTTGCTAGGTACATTGTCACGAATCCTCTCCTGTGAAGAGCATGAAGCGGGATCTGCTTTTTGAATGTGACAGCGCTTACACTGAAAGGCATTTAGATGGCAGTGGCAGAGTAAGGGTTAACAAGGGTGTAATATGAAATCTGTGCCCAGCTCTGTAGGTGACACAAGAGAGGAGACAGAATTTCTCAGGAAGTGACAGTGCGGCTCCTGCCAGTGACTCATAACCCGCCGCCCCCCGCCCCGAATACCTAAAATTCATTTCCTGTAAGAATGTACAGACACACAACCCACAGATAAGTGTCTGCACCTGCTGTCACCATACATACATCATGTACACAGGACATGAGCAGGTTATAACAGCCGGACATACATGTACACAGGACATGAGCAGGTTATAACAGCCAGACATACATGTACACAGGACATGAGCAGGTTATAACAGCTGGACATACATGTACACAGGACATGAGCAGGTTATAACAGCCGGACATACATGTACACAGGACATGAGCTGGTTATAACAGCCGGACATACATGTACACAGGACATGAGCAGGTTATAACAGCCGGACATACATGTACACAGGACATGAGCAGGTTATAACAGCTGGACATACAGTGGGGGAAATAAGTATTTGATCCCCTACAAACCATTATGAGTTCTGGCTCCTACAGACCAGTTAGACGCTCCTAATCAGCTCGTTACCTGCATTAGACAGCTGTCTTACATAGTCACCTGTATAAAAGACTCCTGTCCACAGACTCAATTAATCAGTCAGACTCTGACCTCTACAACATGGGCAAGACCAAAGAGCTTTCTAGTCAGGGACAAGATCCTAGACCTGCACAAAGCTGGAATGGGCGACAAAACCATAAGTAAGACGCTGGGGGGGAAGGAGACAACTGTTGGTGCAATAGGAAGAAAATGGAAGAAATACAAAATGACTGTCAATCGACATCGATCTGGGGCACCATGCAAAATCTCACCTCGTGGGGTATCCTTGATCATGAGGAAGGTGAGAGATCAGCCTAAAACTACACGGGGGGAACTTGTTAATAATCTCCAGGCAGCTGGGACCACAGTCACCAAGAAAACCATTGGTAACACATTACACCTTAAAGGTTTATAATCCTGCAGTGCCCGCCAGGGCTGTGGAGTCAGTTCAAAATGGACCGACTCCTAAAATATGTAATAAATTGGGTGCAGTCGTTCAATGCAGCTTGTGGGGAATATTTTTCCATAAGAATTTGGGAAAGTTCTGAAATGTCCTATAAATGTCTGTCCTATTCCTGATCTCAGGGTCTGGACTTTACTGAGATGAATCTGTGCACATGAGCCGTGTATGAGGGAGTCGGAGTTGGAGGTTTGGCTTACCGACTCCACAGCCCTGGTGCCCGCAAGGTCCCCCTGCTCAAGAAGGCTCATGTGCAGGCCCGTCTGAAGTTTGCCAATGAACACCTGTATGATTCTGTGAGCTATTGGGAGAAGGTGCTGTGGTCACATGAGACAAAAATTGAGCTCTTTGGCATTAACTCAACTCGCCGTGTTTAGAGGAAGAAGGATGAGTACAACCCTAAGAACATCGTCCCAACCGTGAAGCATGGTGGGGGAAACATTATACTTTGGGGGTGCTTTTCTGCAAAGGGGACAAGACTACTGCACTGTACTGAAGGAAAGATGGATGGGGTCATGTATTGCGAGATTTTGGCCAACAACCTCCTTCCCTCAGTAAGAGCATTGAAGATGGGTCGTGGCTGGGTCTTCCAGCGAGACAATGACCCAAAACATACAGCGAAGGCAACAAAGGAGCGCGGCTCAAAAAGAAGCACAGTAAGGTCATGGAGTGGCCTAGCCAGACTCCAGACCTTCATCCCATAGGAAACTTATGGAGGGAGTTGAAGCTCCGAGGTGCCAGGCGACAGCCTCAAAATCTGAATGATTTAGAGATGATCTGCAAAGAGGAGTGGACCAAAACTCCTCCTGACATGTGCGCAAACCTCATCATCAACTACAGACAACGTCTGACTGCTGTGCTTGCCAACAAGGGTTTGGCCACCAAGTACTAAGTGTTGTTTGCCAGAGGGATCAAATACTTATTTCTCACTGCAAAATGCAAAAAAAAGATCTAAATTTATACAATGTGATTTTGTTGATTTTTTTTTGGATATTCTATCTCTCAATGTTACAATTAACCTACCCTTAAAATTATAGACTGTTCATGTGTTTGTCAGTGGGAAAACTTACAAAAACAGCAAGGGATCAAATACTTATTCCCCCACTGTATATCATGTATACAGGACGTGAGCAGGTTACATATAGAATGGTATACAGGAGTTGCCTAGGTTGCAGTCATAACCACCTTTCTCTGCTGCAGTCTTTTGGGGTCTGTCTCTCCACCTTTCTCTGCTGCAGTCTTTTGGGGTCTGTCTCTCCACCTTTCTCTGCTGCAGTCTTTTGGGGTCTGTCTCTCCAGCTTTCTCTGCTGCAGTCTTTTGGGGTCTGTCTCTCCACCTTTCTCTGCTGCAGTCTTTTGGGGTCTGTCTCTCCAGCTTTCTCTGCTGCAGTCTTTTGGGGTCTGTCTCTCCAGCTTTCTCTGCTGCAGTCTTTTGGGGTCTGTCTCTCCACCTTTCTCTGCTGCAGTCTTTTGGGGTCTGTCTCTCCACCTTTCTCTGCTGCAGTCTTTTGGGGTCTGTCTCTCCACCTTTCTCTGCTGCAGTCTTTTGGGGTCTGTCTCTCCAGCTTTCTCTGCAGTCTTTTGGGGTCCGTCTCTCCCACCTTCCTCTGCAGTCTTTTGGGGTCTGTCTCTCCAGCTTTCTCTGCTGCAGTCTTTTGGGGTCCGTCTCTCCCACCTTCCTCTGCAGTCTTTTGGGGTCTGTCTCTCCAGCTTCCTCTGCTGCAGTCTTTTGGGGTCTGTCTCTCCAGCTTTCTCTGCTGCAGTCTTTTGGGGTCTGTTTCTCCAGCTTTCTCTGCTGCAGTCTTTTGGGGTCTGTTTCTTCAGCTTTCTCTGCTGCAGTCTTTTGGGGTCTGTCTCTCCACCTTCCTCTGCAGTCTTTTGGGGTCTGTCTCTCCAGCTTCCTCTGCAGTCTTTTGGGGTCTGTCTCTCCAGCTTTCTCTGCTGCAGTCTTTTGGGGTCTGTCTCTCCAGCTTTCTCTGCAGTCTTTTGGGGTCTGTTTCTCCAGCTTTCTCTGCAGTCTTTTGGGGTCTGTCTCTCCAGCTTTCTCTGCAGTCTTTTGGGGTCTGTCTCTCCAGTTTTCTCTGCAGTCTTTTGGGGTCTGTCTCTCCAGCTTTCTCTGCAGTCTTTTGGGGTCTGTTTCTCCAGCTTTCTCTGCAGTCTTTTGGGGTCTGTCTCTCCAGCTTTCTCTGCTGCAGTCTTTTGGGGTCTGTTTCTCCAGCTTCCTCTGCAGTCTTTTGGGGTCTGTCTCTCCAGCTTTGCCCCCTCGCTCTCGCTCAGTGATTGGATGGAGACGTCTGTGATCAGTGATTTTCCCGTCTGGTCACAGATTCTCTGGGATTCGGGTCTGGACGGTGACTGCGCCGTTCACACACAGGAATATGCTCTGATCTAAACCCTCCATTGTGGCTCTGCAGGATGTTGAGGGTCGCTGTCCTGCTGGAAGGTGAATCTACGCCCCGGTCTCAGGTCTTGTGCAGCCTCTAACAGGTTTTCCTCCAGTATTTAGCTCCAGCCATCTTCCCATCACCTCCGCCCAGCTTCCCTGCCCCTGCTGAAGAAAAGCCTCCCCACAGCAGGATGCTGCTACCACCAGGTGTGGCAGTGGAGATGGTGCAGGGTTAGTTTTCCACCACACATAGCATTTTGCATTTAGCCCAAAAGTTCTCCTTTGGTCTCATCTGACCAGAGCCCTTTCTTCCACATACTCGCTGTCCCCCTTACCCGGGACTTTTTATGGCTTTCACAAATGACTTCTTGCCACTTTTCCAAAAAAGGCCAGATTGGTGGAGTCTACGACTAAGGGTTGTGCTCTGAGCAGTGATAAGGGGTGATAGTAATGTTCTCTGTGCGGCGATGTCGGGCGGCAGTAGCGTCCTCTGCGCGGCCATGTCGGGCGGTAGTAGCGTCCTCTGCGCGGTGATGTCGGGCAGTAGTAGTGTTCCTCGGTGTGTCGTGTGCAGTTGGGGGACACTTTAGTGATGGAATGAGGAGGAACAGGTGTAACCTTGTCTCTGGGACATGAAATGTCCGTTTATACATGATGTGTCCCATGATGCTGCAGGAGGCATTAACCCTCAGGCTACTGTGATGAGGGGGGAGTTTTCCGCAGTGTTAACCTTCGAAGTGCCGGTGAGGACGGCTCCATCATGATTGTAAAAAAAGAAAAGCCAATTTATTTATAGAGGATTCCTGGTAAAAATAGAGATTGGGAGGAAAGTGACCACACAGAGGGGGCCGGGGCAGACGGCGGGCAGCGGGACGGGGCAGACGGCGGGCAGCGGGACGGGGCAGACAGTGGGCAGAGGGGGCCGGGACAGGGCAGACGGCGGGCAGAGGGGGCAGGGACGGGGCAGACGGCGGGCAGAGGGGGCAGGGACGGGGCAGACGGCCGGCAGCGGGACGGGGACGACGGCCGGCAGCGGGGGCAGGGACGGGGCAGACGGCGGGCAGAGGGGGCAGGGACGGGGCAGACGGCGGGCAGAGGGGGCAGGGACGGGGCAGACGGCGACAGGGACGGGGCAGACGGCGACAGGGACGGGGCAGACGGCGGGCAGAGGGGGCCGGGACGGGGCAGACGGCGACAGGGACGGGGCAGACGGCGGGCAGAGGGGGCCGGGACGGGGCAGACGGCGGGCAGAGGGGGCCGGGACGGGGCAGACGGCGGGCAGCGGAGGATAGACCTGCAGACAGTGAGAGCCGGGGAGGGGAGGGCCGGGCCGGGCCGGGCTGGGCTGGGCTGGGC